>NC_068984.1:142797288-142799399 GCF_001194135.2 Octopus bimaculoides | reverse complement strand
GAGAGAGAGAGAGAGAGAGAGAGAGAGAGAGAGAGAGAGAGAGAGAGAGAGAGAGAGAGAGAGAGAGCGAGAGAGAGAGCGGCTCCATAAAAGTCTCCTTATTATTTCGTTCTTCTGCTTGTTATTATTGTTGTTTTGTGTAGCCACATGTCATTCGTTGATCGAGTAGATGTTTTTTGTTAATCTATTTTTCTTTTAGTCCATGTCGTTTGCACACATTTCTAAACTCACATAAACATGCTAAAGGTTTTTCCCTAAATATTTAGACTCTGCTTTTAGTGGAGCTTCTAGTTAGTTGTTATCCCTTACATCTAGTTTATGTTATTCGATATACAAGACATGATTTATTGCTTCTCCATGGCAAGATGTTGTTGCTTAGAGCCGATTCAATAAATGTGTTTGAGATACCAGGCCTCGATAAAAATAGAGAGAGGACAAAAAGCCACCTTGAATCATTCCAGCTATGAATATTGTCGGAGAGGCTATCTTCCATTTCTCTCGTTGGTAGTTTTATTTTCTGTGTCAGTTTTCTATTTTATGAATAAAATAATTCGTTAATATTAGATCAATCCTGTTTACTTGGAGTTCTTCCAAAATCCAGATTGGTTGGTCGTTGAGGAAAACATTTCCTTTCATAATGAATTCATCATTCTTTCCCTTTCATTGTGCATTACTGCGGTAACAAAGACAACGTCACCATCGGCATCTTCTATTCTAGATATGCAAAATGGCGAATCTCTCTGTGGTTGTTGGAGCAACTGAAAATAGCAGCCAAATCTTCCTCAGTTTACAATGAGTTGTATTACAAAAGGTGAAATGAAGAAGAATAGATTAGCTTATACAGTCCGGTGTACTACAAGAATGATGATTGGTCGTGAATAAAGAAAGATGATTGATCGTGACTAAAACGCTTTTAATAGCATGTTTCAGTCATAGAAACAGTTGTGGCGACATATAGCAAGAAAACCTTAAGGTTATTTAGAAAGTTTAGGACGACGAGCTAGCAGAATTGGTAGCACACCGACGTTACGTTCTGACTTCAAATTCTACCGAGGTCGACTTTGGCTTTCATAATTTCGGGGTCAATTGAATAAGTGCCAGTTATGCACTGGGTCGACGGAATCGACTTAATCCCTTCCCCTAAATTTCAGTCTTTGTGCCTTATAGCAGAAAGGATTATTACTATTGTTACTAGTATTAGTATTACTGTTGTTGTTGCTGTGAGACAGAACCCGGAACCAAATGGCTGGGAAGCCAGCTTCTTACCACACAGCCACGTAGATAAATACGTTAATACCTACAAACGTAGAAAGCAATATCTTTAATAGTTCCATTCTCTTCAGCATCCCTAATTAAACATGCCAGAACATTCTACTTCGGTTACGTTTGAATTCACCAAACACATGCATCATATATTTTAACACATTTTTGACACGAAAGATGAAAGAGTTACCATGGCAACTGAGCTAGGAGGTGCTCTACAAATTCTTATCTTTAAAAATGTATGCTGGAATTGAAGAACTGGTATTAGAGTCGGCAATTGACGGAAGAATCGTATTAAATTCCAAAGAGATTTGGTGCCATGCTAGATTAAGTATATTTAACATTGGCAGAATAACGTGAATTTAACTACTTATATAACACAATAATATGCTATTCGATAAGCGTGTATGCATATATATATATATATATATATATATGTATGTATATATATATATATATACACACATATATATACGTATATTTATGCATATATATGTGTAAATATATACACACATATATAAATAAGAGTATGTGGTGTGTGTATGTGTATGTGCACGCATGTGTGTATATAAGGTATTTGTTAACTATACCTATATACAATGTTATACGTGTATTTAATTTCGCATTTTTCCAATGTTAAAATATTCGACAGGCTACTACAGCACCAAACCTCGTAGGAAATCAACATAAACGAGCTACGTTTATGCCCGTATATACATACGTGTGAGTGTGTATACATACGTGCGGGTGTATGTGCGTGTGTATACTTGGTGTATACGTATATTTATTCACATATGTATGAATTTATGCGTATATATATATATATATATATATATATATATATATAT
>NC_068984.1:142795652-142797097 GCF_001194135.2 Octopus bimaculoides | reverse complement strand
AATATTCCTTATTTCGTTTTGATGTAGAACTTAGTCAAATAATGTAAAAGGAAATTAATTTTTCCTCCTCCCTTTGTCTTTGTTTCTTATTTTTCAAATATTTTATTCCCTTTACCTTTATTTATTTCTTTTCTTACAGTGTTGGATTTGTGAGAAATGTATTCTCTTGATATTTTGGGTGTTTCTGTAACTGTGTGTGATCTTTGGAACTCTTTTATGAGGGTTTGTGTCGTTCTTTTCGCGTGGCTGTTTCAACGGGTCGATGTATTTATGCATTTCTCCTTCGCTCTTTCACTGCATTTATATGCTGGGATGTGTATATGTGGGTATATATAATATATATATATATATATATATATATATATATATGAAAGGAAATAAATATTCGAATTAAAATTTAATTAAGTTTTAATTAATTCTGATATTCCTACACTTCTTTTGATTAATAACAATATATATATTTATGTGTGTGTGTGTGTTTGTACGTTTGCTTGTGTACATATACTTGTGTGCGTGTGTGTGTGTGTGTGTGTGTGTGTTTGTGTGCGCGCGTGCTAATGTTTGTGTACCTGTTGACATGGAAGCGCTTGGAGTCTGCCATATAATAATCGTAAAGAGCGGAAAAAATGATCTGTTTTTTTTCCCCTTAGTAGAGTTTATGAAAATGAAGGAAGGTTTTGGCTGACGGGAGAATATTATGCTTTATTGAATTACGGCATATTCATTTATTTAAGAATGGTACAGGAGATTTATGCATATGACAGGTCACTCTCATATTATAATTCATTGGATGTAAATTGTGTTTGAAGAAAAACGCAAGAATGAAAAGAAGATGACGTGGTTTTCATTTAAACACTACTCTGAGGTCACATTGGTTTTGAAATATACATGTGCTACATGTGCGAGAGTATGAAGAGTCCAATATTGTGCGCTTCTTCTGTCTGATGGTGGTAAATGATCTTTACTGTTACATTGGCTGTGTATCGAAAGTTCGTGTTTAACCAGTGATGTTTGCTGGAATTAAGATAAAAACCGCTTTATAACGTTCTCAGTCGAAAGACACCTGTTGTTATATTCTTATTGTTTTTATTTGTACTTCTGTACCATGTTTTCCGTTTCTCTATGTTGTCGTACACATTCGTTAACTTTCTTACAAAAAAATCTAAAAAATCTAAAATTTAGACTTTTTTGTGTGTGGTAAACAGGTAGAACTGTCTCGGGTGTAACTGCCCGAAACAGTAAGGACTTCTGGTAACTTGAGTGAGGAAAGAAGGCCACGAATGACCCGTCTTTTTTGCCTGTCCTTCTAATCGTTGTTGCTCATATCTGCCTTTGTATCGTCTGACAGTCCGAATGTCTTATTGTCCTCTATTGCGTTTTTGTTCCATTATGTGTGTGTGTGTGTGTGTGTGTGTGTGTGTGTGTGTGTGTGTGTGTGTGTGTGT
>NC_068984.1:142792347-142794234 GCF_001194135.2 Octopus bimaculoides | reverse complement strand
ATATATATATATATATATATATATAGATAGATAGATAGATAGATAAATAGATAGATAGATAGATATAGATATACACATATATACAGCACACACACATATATAGATATGTATACACATATATATGTGTGTTTGTGCATAAACATATATATGTGTGTATATATAAGTGTATGAGTGCGAGTGTCTTTGTCTTTGTAGCCTACTGTTTCAGGAGAATGTTGGCTTGAGTACCTCCCAGTAACTGAGGGGTTCAGCAAAGGATATCGATGGAATGGTTATCAAACTTCAACATGATTACCCTGCGTGGCCGCAGTCTAATGACTGTATTGAATAAAATGTAAAAATAAAAATAAAAATAAATAAACATAAAAAATTATTGGTTGTTTCTTGTCTCTCCAAAACAATCACATAATAATAATAATAATAATAATAATAATAATAATAATAATAATAATAATAATAATAATAGCATGCCCAGCTGACAACAGGGTATGCGATACGGAAGAAAGAAAAGTCAATGGACATGACAGTTTACCTTGGAAGGTTAAGCAGTTGTGGTCGATGAAAAAGGTAATAGTAGTACCAATATTTGTCTGAGCCTTGGGAACAGTGGAACAAATAGGGGTTGCAATAAGGGTGTAACACTTGCAGAAAACAGCACTGCTTGGAACCGCTCGAATAGTCAAGAAGGTGCTCGAAAATATGAGGCGTTCACTAGTAATGAACAGCTGACTCGTAGTACATCTCCAATGTTAGAAGCTGTGCAAAAGGCAATAATAATAATAATAATAATTAATTCGTTTTATTGGCCACAAGGGCTAATATCAATTAAAAACATATAAGGACAAAGACAGGACGAAGGTTACAAGAGGTTTTGTCCGAAAAGGTAGGAAAGTTCGTCAATAATAATAATGATAGTAATGGTTTCAAATTTTGCCACAAGTGCAGCCAGCCATTGTGGTGGAGGGGATTAAGTCGATTACATCGACCCCAGTTTTTCACTGGTACTTAATTTATCGGTTCCGAAAGGATAAAAGACAAAGTCAACCTCGGTTGAATTTTGAACTCAGAACGTAGTGACAGGCGAAATGCCACTAAACATTTCGTCTGGTGTGCTACGATTCTGCGAGCTCGCCGCCTTAATAATAATAATAATAATAATAATAATTATAATAATAATAATAATAATAATTTTTATTGTAGGCACAAGGCCTGAAATTTGAGGGGAGGGGGCAGTCGATTAGATCGACCCCAGTATGTAACTGGTACTTAATCTATTGACCCAGAAAGGATGAAAGTGTAAGTCGACCTCGGTGGAATTTGAATTCAGAACTTAGCGAGGTGCGAAATATTGCTAAACATTTCGTCGAGGGTGTTAACAACTCTGCCGGCTCGCTGCCTCAATAATAATAATAATAATAATAATAATAATAATAATAATAATAATAATAATAATAATAATGATAGTAATAAGGATAATGATGATAATAATAATAATAATAATAATAATAATAATAATAATAATAATAATAATAATAATTTTGAAATACACAACGACAGTCATAAGCAGAACATCAACAGTGTACCAGTAATATAATTGACAATCTTTCGCAATTGGCGCACGACACCATTCATCCACACAACCTTCCCCTCATGACATAGATAAAGAGGCTACACCGAAGAAGGAAAGGGTGAACGACATCGGTCTCCTCACACCGACACTCTGTAGACCAATACCGAAAGAACGCCGAACGATGCTATTAGTCCTATTTATGCCATGACTACTAAGCTAGCAACGTTTTAGTAGTTCCTCTTTCTGTTTTTGTCGAGGAATCGCTGTTGTTTCTACAACATTCCAGAGCTGAGCTTCCCCCCCAATTAGTCTCAACC
>NC_068984.1:142789917-142790536 GCF_001194135.2 Octopus bimaculoides | reverse complement strand
GTGTGTGTGTGTGTGTGTGTGTGTGTGTGTGTGTGTGTGTGTGTGTGTGTGTGTGTGTGTGTGTGTGTGAGATTGTCTCCTCACCATCGCTTGACAACGGATGTTTGGCATGTTCACGTCCCCGTAACTTAGCACGTAAATATATATATAGGTATATGCATGTATCTCTGTGTGTCCATGTGAATTTTTGTATATACAGATGGATTCTGAGACGTGTGTGTATGTATTTATATACATGTATATACACATAGAAATGTTAAATATATAGTATAACAGATATATATATTCATATGAATTTACAAATTCTAGAAAGCTTCTTTCCCACTCCCTCGAACTCTGTGTTAAAATCAAATAGATAACAGATTTAGAGTGAGTTATAGACATTTGGCATCTATTTCTAGCGTACTGGCGTTGGTCCTTAATTATAATAACATTTTTGTAATTATATACTTTAAAATATTCCCAAAAATATATTTAAGGAAATATATACATATATTGTATTACAAATACACATCGCACATACATACAACACACAAATACACACACATACACACACAATCTCTCTCTCTCTCTCTCTCTCTCTATATATATATATATATATATATATATATATATATAT
>NC_068984.1:142787047-142789058 GCF_001194135.2 Octopus bimaculoides | reverse complement strand
ATCTTTATTCAGCACGAGGACCACTTCGATGTACTAATCGACATGTGTCCCAAGTCCAATTATGTATGCATAAATGCATGTATTTATATATATCTAATCATATGTGTGTGTGCGTGTGTGTGTGTGTGTGTGTGTGTGTGTGTGTGTGTGTGTACAGCCGAAGCAGTTATCTCAAACTATCTTGTCCGACACGCTAATATAATTATCCATTCCGCCGAGGTTGACCTTGCTTTCAAGATCAATAAAATAAGTACCAGTCGTACACTAGGGTCAATCTAACCGCCTTCCCCTCCCTCGAATTAGTTGCCCTTGCACCAAAATTTGAAACCACCCTTACAGCTATCTCTACGTCGGTAAGGTGGCAGAATCGCTTGTTGCTGGGCAAAGTGCCAAACTGTATTTCGTCCGTCTTTACGTTCTGAGTTCAAATTCAACGGAAGTCAGCTTTTGGGGTCGATAGAATTAATAACATTTAAACATTGGGGGTCACGGTAATCGGAATTACTGGCCTTGTACCAAAATCTAAAACCAATATTACGGTTATCCATTATCCTGTCTTGGTATTTTATTTATAAAAATCCAAAAATGATGAAACGCTAAATCTTCAGCTTTGGGATTTCATATCGAAACATTGCAAAATGTAAAAATCTGAGTAGATATTCTTGCATTCGAACCACAAATCAATCAGCCAATTTTCGATGACATCGAAAAATGCATCACATGTTGAGAAAGACAAAACTGATTTATCAATTGATTCAAAATTGGAAATACCGTGCAAACAACGTGATATATTTGAACTGAAATTCGTAATAAAATCTGATGAGCGAGCAGAGGATCGGATTTTGAAGTTTGATGAGAACTCAATCCTGAGAATATAAATAAAGCTGGTATAATCATTTATAATCATTTATAATTCCTAGTGACTCGGTGTGATTGGATTTTCATTGAAGGAAGGAAGCAGCAGAAGACGCTTAAAAGTGAAAATAAGTGTGGTGTTTGTGTACTCACAACATCCGTAGGAGTGTAAATGCGGAATAATTCTACGATGTTCTAGTTCTTTAAGAAAATACTAAATATCGTATTACATATTCTTTTCTACTCAAGGTACAAATCCCGAAATTTTAGGAGAGGTGACCAGTTGATTACATCGACCCCAGTTTGCAACTGGTACCTAATTTATCTACCCCGAAAGGATGAAAGGAAAAACGACCTAGGTGGAATTTGAACTCAGAACGTAAAGACAGACGAAATACTGGTTAGCATTTCGTCCGATGTGCTAACGTTTCTGCCAGCTCGATGCCTTAATATCCTTTTTAACTCTAGGTACAAGGCTCGAAATTTTTGGAGAGGCGACCAGTCAATTAGATCGACTCCAGTTCGCAACTGGTACTTAATTTATTAACCCCGAAAGTATGAAAGGCAATGTCGACTTCGGTGGAATTTGAACTCAGAACGTAAAGGTAGACGGAATATCGCTAAGCATTTCCCCCCCGGCGTGCTAACGTGTCAGCCTGCTCGCCACCTTAATATCATATTGTATATTATAATATGTATATATATATAAAGCTATGCTTTATTTGTATATGATTATAAATATCACGACAGTGTTCAATAACCTGAGATAGAGCAACATATGATATGCGCTAAGTAAAAGAAAAAAAATGCGAGAACTAATATGATCTCTATTTGCATAGATTCAAAAACTAGATTCATAAAATTTCATGCGTTACATATACACAATAACCAATGTACGATGGACTGTTATAATCATAGATATTTACTTGAACAATTATAGACATTTACTTCGGTCTGTTGGATCTCATCAGGATACGACAACACAGCCTTGGATTAACGTTAAAGAAGCAAAATAAGCATGTGATTAGGGCATTAAGTGTAGGGTGGGGTATCACAGAGATGGTGAAGGCGGCGAGCTGGCAACATCGTTAGCACGCCGGGCGAAATGCTTAGTGGTATTTCGTCTGCCGTTACGTTCTGAGTTCAAATTCCGCCG
>NC_068984.1:142785076-142787037 GCF_001194135.2 Octopus bimaculoides | reverse complement strand
CGAGCTGGCAACATCGTTAGCACGCCGGGCGAAATGCTTAGTGGTATTTCGTCTGCCGTTACGTTCTGAGTTCAAATTCCGCCGAGGTCGACTTTGCCTTTCATCCATTCGGATCGATTAAAGAAGTACCAGTTACGCACTGGGGTCAATGTAATTGACTTAATCCCTTTGTCTGTCCTTGTTTGTCCCCTCTATGTCTAGCCCCTTGAGGGCAATAAAGAAATAAGAAATGGTGAATGGCTTACGGCACAAAGTAATTTCACTTTAAACTTGCTAAAATAATATTCGGGATACCTTATCTCTACCACATGAGTTTAATTTTGAGGATATGTTCAAAGACTTTGCGATTGTAAAAAGTGGGAGGAAACTTTTCAAATATAAATAAAGTGGAAGTATACAAAAATAAACATTATTTTCCATCTTTCTGTTAGATTTGTTTCATATTGACAAATAATTTATTTTATGACTCATTATTGTATATATTTTGAATTACAAATATAGGAGGAGTGGACCAAAATCTTTTAAGTACTTAGGGCCTATTACAAAAGCTTCAGAAGTACAGGTATGAGAGAATAACTTACAAAATCTCCTTTATCTGTTGACAAAATGTTTACATATATAATTTTTGGGGGCAATGAAAAATTGCATCATTACAAAACAGATTAAACAAATGAAAATGGCTAACATGAGTGGTGGACCCGTATAGGTAATCTAGGTAAAAGTGTTGCACAGAATTACGGGCGCAAAATACAATATTCTCGGCTAATCCGAATGGCTTTCGTGGGAGCAGTAATTATAAGCAAATCTCATCACACGAAAGGCGAAACACTTTCAGTATAGAGACACAAAAGATGAACAAAGAGCAGTGGTCCGATTTCTCTGGTCAAAAGGTGTGTCAGGCAGTAAAATTCATCGGAAGCTCTTAGCACAATACGGAGACAGGGTGCTACCACGTAGAAATGTGTATGATTGGAACGAGAAGTTTAAAAGTGGCCGGACATGCGTGACGGACGAAGAGAGACCAGGACGCCACTGACGAGAAGATTCAGCAAGCTCGGGAGATGGTAATGGTGAACCGACGAAGATTACCAGGAAAAGGGGTGTATGATCGACAGTGCTGAAGCCAGCAATTTGCACCAAACAGCAGAGCCTATTTCGAAGAAAGTTATGTTGTTGCATGACAATGCATGCCCGCACATGGCCTCCCACACCGGTGAAACCATTAACCAATTGGGTTTTGAGGCGGTGGAACACCCAGAGCTCGCCCTTCTGACTATAATATACTTGGACTGCTCAGAGAGGGTTTACGTGGTCGTCGATTTCCTACGGACGAAGCGCTGAAGGAAGCGGTGCATAAATGGTTGCACGACCAACCGTAAACCTTCTTGGAGGGATTACGCATCGAAAAGGAAGGGGACTACATACAGAAGTGACGTACTTGTTTATCCCTACTTTTGCTTAAATACATTGAAAAAACAAGACAGCGTATAACTTTTGACTCTCCCTCATATATATATATATATATATGCGTGTGTGTGTGTATGTGAGTGTATGTACACATATATCTATATAGACATATACATATAGGTGCAGGAGTGGCTGTGTGGTAGGTAGCTTGCTTACCAACCACATGCTTCCGGGTTCAGTCCCACTGCGTGGCACCTTGGGCAAGTGTCTTCTACTATAGCCACGGGCCGACCAAAGCCTTGTGAGTGGATTTGGTAGTCGGAAACTGAAAGAAGCCCGTCGTATATATCTATATGTATATATATATTTATATGTGTGTTTGTGTGTCTGTGTTTCCTTCCACATCACTTGACAACCGATGCTGATTTGTTTACGTCCCCGTAGCTTAGCGGTTCGGCAAAAGAGACTGATATAATAAATACTAGGCTTACAAAGAATAAGTCCTGGGGTCGACTTGCTCGACTAAAGGCGGTGCTCCAGCATGGCCGTAGTCA
>NC_068984.1:142784432-142785066 GCF_001194135.2 Octopus bimaculoides | reverse complement strand
GGGGTCGACTTGCTCGACTAAAGGCGGTGCTCCAGCATGGCCGTAGTCAAATGACTGAAACAAGTAAAAGAGTAAAAGAGTAAAAGAGTAAAAAGAGTATACATCCATGCGTACACGCGCACAAGCCTACACACACGTACACACACATACATATATCTTGGTCATTGTACGTTTATGGATGTAGCTATGTGTGCGACCATCTAAGTGCCGATATTTGTGCTAAGGTGCTGACCATTAAACGTCACAGGACATCTCACAATAAAGACGTTTCCGCATTAATGAAAGTTTTAATTCTCGACGTATGATGCGATAAAACGTAATCTTGATAAAACCAGATTTACTAAAACGATAATCATTATTTCTTCCTAAACAAAAGCAGCAGAATTATGAATATGAATGTCAAAGAAATAACAGATACCACTTTATCTGCATGAATTTCCACTAATTACGTATATTATGATTTCAATGATCTTATCCATAAAAATCTGATGAATGGGTGCTTGGCTTCTGTGGAGTTAGACAAAATACGTAAAGTTAAAGCGATAAAAATACCATAATAATGTACATAGAACAGCTGAGTATATATATATATGTACACACACACACACACACACACACACACACACATATATAT
>NC_068984.1:142781391-142784008 GCF_001194135.2 Octopus bimaculoides | reverse complement strand
TATATATATACATACATACATACATACATACATACATACATACATTCGTACGTATGTATGTATATGTGAATATGATTTTGTGTGTGAGTATATGTGTGTGTGTGTATGCAAAGTGCACTTCCGAAGGTCTGAGACATTTTATTTGAAGACACTGTTTATAAGTGCCTCGATTTATTGTAATTTTAATATATCATTACTTTACCTCTAATAAGCTGACTTGGCACCATTCTTTTGTTTTATACCAGATTGAAGGAGACGGCCTTAGCAGCACCTTGACCGCATCATGCTGAACACTGTCCAACACAGGTGACCATAAGATCGTTTGTCTTCGTAATGGCGCCCCTGTTTTACTTTTATATATATGCGATCGGGCTCGATGAAATAAAATATCAGTCATGTGATGTGGGTATGAAGTAAATAATAATAAATATAACGATCTCAACAATAATACCATCATAGCCAGCAAAATAAGCTGTGAGTTTTCATATAATGATAATAATATTAATAACAATAACAACAGCGACAACAATAATAATAATAATAATAATAATAATAATAATAATAATAATAATAATAACGATAATAATAATAATAATAATAATGATAATAATAATAATAATAATAATAATAATAATAATGATAATAATAATAATAATAATGATGATGATGATGATGATTATAGACACACATATATGTCTAACAGGGATATTCTCCTGTCTAATGGAAATGTGTTCGTAACTCATCATTGACCGACTCCATCAAGTTCCATATATCAACATAGGCAAACATGCCGGGAACATCTCTAGGGCCGATAGATGCTCAAAATATGAGCATTGCTTTGTGCTTTTAGAAATCTACAGAAAACTGATTTTCAAAGGTAAATTAGTTTAGTGGATGGACATGTTAGTCACATAACAAAAGTGGGCATTGACCACACATATCAACTCAAAGTATTTCTTTCTTCTTACCTGATGAGGACGTGTTGTAGCTCGAATTTGCTCGAATTAAAATTTAAATCTACAATAAAGAACGGGGCTTTTTATATTGTCAGTTATAAATTTGTATTTTGCTTTTAACCGAACAACATTTGTGTAGCTATAAGAGGTTTACCCCTCCTCCTTTCTCCATAATTGTATCGCCTCCCCATCCCCCACAATACTGCATAAACATTGTGCTGAGAGATATAACAACAGATGAACGAGTGGCTAAATATACGAGTATATTGGGTATGTTACTATACCATCTTCATCTTCCATTACTATTTCTCTCTTTAACTCTTTCACACACACACACACAAACACACTCACACACACACACTCGTATATACGACCATCGTTTGCCTCACAATACGTATATATACATACTGATGTAAATGCGTGTGCGTACATCAACATATGTATAATAAAGTGTGTGTATATATATATATATATATATATATATATATATACATACGTATATGTATGTATATATATACATGCATATATACATACATATACGTATGTATGTATTTATATGTATATATATAACGTATACATACATTTATTTACATGAATCCATACACATAGGTTTGTGTGTGAGTGTGTATATATATACGTTTATCTATTTCCTTATATATGGAAATATATATACATATACGTAAGTATGTTTGTATGCATGTATGTATGTATATATGGATACATATATATATATATATATATATGTATGTATATATGAATATATATATATATATATATATATATATATATATATATATATATATATATATATATATATATATATATATATATATACATGTATGTGTGTGTGTGTGTGTGTGTGTGTGTTTGTGTAACAATCAACTGCACACCTGTGTAATCAATAATCTCACCTAAGTACATTTTCCTGGCAATGGAAGATAATATGGCGTGATTTAACGTAATTTAGCGTGATTCTCTCAAAGATCTTAAGTAAGGTGCTAAATTTGGATGTTTTCTGTTTAATACAGACCATAGATACACTTGCTGTCTTTTCACATGCTGTTGCTGTTGTTGTGGCTGTTACGTTAATAGACTTTTTGTAGATTACTGCCGTTGTGATTGTTTCGATTTTAGAAACGCTATTGATGGAATGGTGAATGTTGTTCTTCTTGCTGTTTATTTACCATCTTCTTTTTTTTTATATTTACTACCTACATTTGTGTTATTCTTGTGTTGATAGTATACATCATCATTGAAGTATGTTGTTGTTGTTGTTGTTGTTTGTTGTTGTTAATGTTGTTGTTGCTGTTGTTGTTGTTGTTTCTATTGATGCTTTCGTTGTTCAGCAGGAGGCAAAGGTACAGTTCGAAAGAATGATGCTGTTTATGTCATGATATTCTTGAAGTTTATTGTTCAGTACAACGTCGGAACTAAACAACTGAAACTAGCTGATGGAATTATAAAAGATTGTTCCACTGGTGACCATCACTTGATAAAATGTATAGCGCCCACGCACTGTTATAGCTGAAAAATATTCAATTATATAGCACCTATAAAGTATGAGCTTGTATAATGGCATATGAATGTAAATTCAGTAATGTGTGTGTGTGTGTGTGTGTGTGTGTGTGTGTGTGTGTGTGTGTGTGTGTGTGTGTGTGTGT
>NC_068984.1:142773970-142780001 GCF_001194135.2 Octopus bimaculoides | reverse complement strand
ATATATAAATATGTATATATATATATATATATATATATATATATAAATTGTATGCACATACACGTATTATAATAGATCGGGATTCGAGTAAATCAGGCACTTAAATGGTAAGGCATCGAGTCGGGGTCGAAAAATAAAATGTGTACACAACAAAAATAGAGGAATACAGGGTACCAAAACACAGGCAGAAATATATTTAGGTTATGTATACAATTTACTGTACCTGACTCAGTACACCAAGAGCTCCGAAGCTAATCATAAAACGCATATTGCACTAAACAGACTTCGCATCTACGCAATGAGCAGGCATCGAAAGAGGTGATTGATAAATAAATAAATAAATAAATAAAAACAAATGGATGTGTCAATTCACTACCGCTGTTTCCAACAAATTTTTGTTTGATTAATGGAGACATTACATCATTAGAAGAGACCGTTAACATTAGGCGAATACATTAATCACAACATTGGTCATAGAACCATGAAGTAGCACATAACATTTCCAATGCTCTGAATGGTGTGATGTATGCATTCACCTGATGAAAAGGGTTCCTTCTAATGATATACAGTCTCCATTAATCAATTAAAAATTCGTTGGAAACAGCTGTAGTGGATTGACACATTATCCATCTGTTGTTATTTGTTTACTGATATATGTATATATATATATATATATATATATAAAAATATATATATATATATATATGCATACATACATACATACATGCATGCATATACGTACTTGTGTTTGTGTTTGTTGGTCTGTCTCTGTGTGTGTGGACGGTGCTTCCCAAATGAATTCATCGTTTTATATTTTGTATTGAGTTACACCGCTAAAGGGCATGTAATCATTCGATAGATATAGTTCGATAAATTATGTACCAATCAAATTAGTGGAATCGATAAACAGCCTAAAGGATTTGTGAAGACGAAGCACCGGCATGAACGTGTGCCGTAGAATGATGATAGTAATAATAATAATAATAATAATAATAATAATAATAATAATAATAAAGAGAAGAAGAAGAAGAAGAAGAAGAAGAAGAAGAAGAAGAAGAAGGAGAAGAAGAAGAAGAAGAAGAAGAAGAAGAAGAAGAAGAAGAAGAAGAAGAAGAAGAAGAAGAAGAAGAAGAAGAAGAAGAAAGAACAAAAGATGGAATAAAAAGAAAGAAAGAACGAAAGAAAGCAAGAAGGCGGTGAAGACAGAGAAAAAGTAGGGAAAAGATGCAGAAGAACCACCACCACCACAACAACAACAACAACAACAACACGATAATGATAAAATGAAGGGTGAAATGAAGAAAATTTTAGTTTAGTAAATGACAAAAGAGATATGTAATTGCATACAAGTTAAACGCCAATATGGCTATTAAAATCAGTTTCTGATTGTATGGTCTTGATATAGACACATATGCATGCGTGTACGAGTGTTTGTGTGTGTATATAAATGTATATAATTGTGGAAAGTCGAAAGCAATCCAGATTCAGCCATGACACTATATTTAGTTAGAACACACCTAAGAAATACATTCAGCATTATGCATCAGGACATACCATTTCTGAACGAATATCGAAGAATGACAAAAGTCTCCTTGCCATACAAAATATTCAAATGCAAAAGGCAATAAAAATCGATCCTCGCCAAAACAAAATCTACTTACAAATCTACTACCAGCTGTAGACTTAACATTTAAAATCAGGAGTCACTCTAATCGTGGGAGTAGTGCCGACCTTATCGTGGACACAATACATAAATTTAGATAAGGACAAGCTTTTACTATAAAGATCACATTACTCGTTTTTCAAAGCTTTTAATATATGCCATCAAATTCACTTGTTGGAGCGAAGATTATAATGGATAAACCAAGCATATGTTAAGAATGAGATTAATCTTTCATCGACAGCAAATACGAAATCCGAGGACTAGACAAATCCCATTGAGTGAATATCTGTACATATGTGCAAGAATAAAATCTCCCAAATTTCTTGTTTTTTCTTTGTGTTGTTACGCAGACACTAGAAAAGATGAAACACGAATAAATAAGGACTCAAGGCGGCGAGCTGTCAGCAACGTTAGCAAGCCGGGCGAAATGCCGAGCGACATTTCGTCTGTCTTCACGTTCTGAGTTCAAATTGCGCCGAGGTCAACTTTACCTCTCATCCTTTCGGGTCGATAAATTAAGTACCAGTTGCGCACTGGAATCGATCTAATCGACTACCCCTTCCTCTAAAATTTCGGGCCTTGTGTCTAGACAAAAACTGAATAAATATGGACTCACCGTTTACTATGAATATTCTCTTTGGTAGCATAGAAATCCTTCCTGATGAAAGTGATTCATATCTCACTGGAAAGTTCTTTGATCGACTTTAATTTTGGGGACATCAAATTTCAGTTACCTTAATTTCATTTTAACGAAGTCCTCTTTGACATTCTTTATGTGTGTGAGCTGGGTTGTAATTTTGTCTAATCTAATACACAGACACACAAAAAAGAGAAGGATCTCTAAATTCGGAGACGCCTTCATTGTATGAAACTGTGTGAAAAGAATGTCCCGAGCAGAATATTTACAAGAATATAAAGTAAAGTTCTCAATGATATTTCGTAATATCTTTATTTAATTTTGTTGCTCATTCTACAGATTAAACACGAACGTCCTCATGAAAATAATCACTACACACTAAATTTTGTCCTTACGTACGTCAGATTCCGTTAGAACTAAAATTTTAAATGAAGTTCCTAATAAAACAGTCAAGGTGAATCTCGTCTGCCAACGATATAAATATGTGTGCTTTTATTCACCATGCATCGATGAGAGGTCCTCTCAAGATAAATTATACAATATTTCACGTTCCGAAAATCATTCACGTTGAGATACATATAAAGATTGCCTTTTGTTATTAACACTGTTTCTGTCGTTAATAATTATTTAATAAAATATGTGTTTTATATTCCTGAGGCGCGCGAACCTGTGGCGGAAAAATAGGCAATTAAGCCTAGTTCAAATATGTTTAAGACATATTTGGATCTATAAAGATTTCTCCAATACAGTTTATCGCAGAGAAAAACTTCTCGTTTAAGATAAACAGGTTATATAACATTATAGTCATTTCAGAGCTCTCTTTGTTAGACTGATTGATGTATTTCGAACTCGTTACTTCTCTTCAGTACCGGATACCAATGTAGATAACTCTGAGTTACTAGAAGGGTTTGCTTCATTTAGAGTAAATCCCTTGATAATACTGACTGACAACTCACATTGGATGCCTGGCTGAAACATTACGAAATGATTTTATGGGTGATAATATTTATATTTAAACCGCGGAAACAGCTGTTACAATTTAATAATGAAATTTCGAAATATCACTTGCTTCCTATTCTTCTAAATATTCACACATACATACATACATACATACATACATACATAGCACACTCACATCGCAGACATATATACACGCATGCATACATGCAAACACACACAATTACATATCGAAAGATCGATATAAGTAGATTGATAAATAGATATGTACTTAGATACGCAGACACATATACACAAATTCTTACACACCTATAATTGTGTGGAATGCGGAACTGAAAGAAGGAAATATAGATAGAAAAGAGAAACGCAAAACGCAAAGGAAATACGCTTCAAGGAGAAGATGAAAACCAATGAGAAAAACGGGAAAATAAAGGGAGAGCGAGAGAAAGATAGAAAGAGAGAGATCGAGACAATAAGACAAACAGATAGAGAGACAGCCGGAGAGTGAGGGAGAGATAAGGAAAGCGAAAAACACTGGGAGATGATATTAGGCGCTGATAAATGGTTGGGACTAAAATAGATCGATACTGAGACACAGAGAGAGATGCATTTTCGTTTAGTTAGAGAATGAGTCACAAACAGACATATATATACTACAGAATATATTCATCTCTGATGGGAGATTACATTCTCACTGATGATTTCTTCATAAATCAAGATGGCGGAAATGTTTAGCGAAATGATAACATCGACTTAACGTCCAATCATAAAGCTGTCAGACTTTAGTGTGATAGACTGAAGTTAGAGAAGCCTCAATGTCCCGGATGATTTCATAAATAGATTTATTGAGGATATTAAATTACGTACAACTCTTACATACATACATACATCGCATACGAAAACCAACAAGGCTACGACACACATCGAAATTGCACTCACTCAGAAATATACACTTGTACACCACTTGCGAATATTTTTCAATAAGAACGCTGACATGCAAGTGTATGTATGTATGTATGTATGTATGTATGTATGTATGTACGCATGTATGTACGCATGCATGTGAGTGTGTGCATGATGTATGTACGTACGTATGCATGTATATATATATACACATACATATGTATATAGATATAAGCATATTTACGTGTACAAACGAATATGAGCATACGTCTGTGTGTGTACGTGTGCTCATCAGAACAGAAAAGCCAAAGGTTTACGTAGAGTATATTTTTATTTGATCCTGTGTAACAAGGTTTTCACATATTTTGTAAGGTTGATTGTCATTGGTTGATGGGCAACACTCATTCTCAGTATTTAGTTCACATAATGAGATGAGATTGGCAACTTTGGGCTTTTGATCGCCACATTGCACATAAAGGCTGCTGCTGGCTGCTACATGCTACTGGCGAAGGTCTCTACTAGCTGGCGATGGAATTGTTAACCGATGAGACTGATACTATGAGAATAATGGTGGTGATTTCCGGCAATGTACTACTTTTTTTCTTAGGGATTCTAGTATTAACTCTAATGTTTATGAAAATATCAGGAAACGTTTCTGGAAGTTGTTAACAGCAAATGGCCTCCAATTATTTCTATTGTTGGCTTTAGGAAGGCTGTTCAGATTTTATGTAGAGGAAAGAAATAAATTGATATCAGATGTGGGATAAAACCATGTGAATTTCTAAAGACTGGATAATAATTCCAAGTTCGCCAGATAGAAAACTCGCTTGTGCAACAGAAAGGTACTCCAGTTATTATTACGATATACACCTGCCTGTTGTATTTGTGCAGTTTCTTACTTAAGCAATGACCACATGTGTGTGCCCCGAGTAAATTGTGATCTGGCAGTAATTCGTTGATTCTGACGTGGAATACCATTAGGGAAGGTCACGGTTGCCTCCTAGATAATTGCTTTAAAGGAGCAAAATCCCGACAGTCGTTAGATGGTTTCATTGCAAGGGGATGTTTGGGATGAAAGTTTTGTGGTTCATATTCGTAAGCCCTTAACTGCCATAACATGTGAAATATGATGCAATATTGTCTACGCAAGAATAGCTTATCCGAAACATAAGCAACTCAAAAGGTTTTAAAGTATCCGCCTAGGTGTTCCTTACTTAGACAATATCTCTCAGAACTTCTTATTTCAAATTAGATAATACTTCCTTTCAAACTTAAAAATAAACATAATTGTTTAATGCGCATAATATCAAGATAAATTACTCTTGTCTGACAATATCGTACGACACAACAGAAAGAAGGAAACATATACATTCTCAACTTTCGCTCCAAAGCATTCTTATCCGAATGAAGTTTAGAGGACCATAACCCAACTCGTTTCTATATTAGATTTAGATATCACAAAGAAAATACCAAGGAATTATCTATCCCTTATGGAACAAGATAAGCAAATTTCTATTGTTTGTAATATTCTATCTCCAGCATTAGCTGTAATTTTTTAATATACATATTCATCTTCTTATATATTTCCGAGTATAAATGATATAAAGGATATAGAATCATATTTGAAATCGATCAATATTGAACACAGCTTCAGTCATAATATCTATAATACATATTAAGCGTATTTATTTGGAAGCCTTTTAGCTTTGAAATTAAAAATTCGGTAACATTTTACAGGCGTATCCCAGAAATAATTGTCAATTCTTCAGAAAACAAATTCATATTTTACTGGTCAATTACTGAGACTATTAACATTTTAAACTAGCATGCATACATGCATATATATATATATATATATATATATATATATA
>NC_068984.1:142773022-142773955 GCF_001194135.2 Octopus bimaculoides | reverse complement strand
ATATATACTGTTTTACTGGTTTCAGTCATGTGACTATGCCCATGTTGGAGTACCGCCTTTAATCGAACAAATCGACCCCAGGACTTATTCTTTGTAAGCCTAGTACTTATTCTATCGGTTTGTTTTCATGTCTTCCAATTATAGGACTTATCATTCTTACTCCAACATTTATTCGACATTAACTACCAACCACTACTGTAGATTTTTCGTAAAGGGATGCTTTTAAAAAACATCCATTATATTATTGCTTAAAAAATATTTCACATTTGAATAAATTTAACTCATTCTGGCATTACAAAACAAAACTCACTCTGATTCCTTTATTTTTATTTAGTATTATTGACGTTTCTTACGTGAAAAAAGACTATCACCTTCCAAACCGAGATATCTAAATATTTAAACCGTAATTTTACGAGACTCACTAAAAGGAACATTGACCAGAAAACTTACATATGAAAACCAATAAGGTATGTGATTAGAAATAAGATATATTTTGTTATATTCTACTAAATTATACACGAGTGCTATAGCCGCTGGTGTCTCTTACCCGAACGAAGAACATACGTGATTTTGTGTGGGCGTTGTATGGATGTGTGTATGTATGTATGGATGTATGTATGGATGTATGTATGTATGTATGTGGGAAGTATGCCATGAGATGCGTTGCTTGTATTCGTTTTTATATGTCTGCCTCTAAATGTCTAAATATAGGCGTCAATATAGATATGAAATTATTTATGGCACGTCGCCGCACATAAACTAGACAGCATATTTTCCGTAAAGAACCTAATTATAAACTTATAGTCATGCTCCAGAACCCTCGTATATACACACTGACGAACAAATGCATCATATATACACACACGCGTGTATTTGTATGTCTACATGCCTGTATATATGTATGTGCATATAATTATGTATATATATATATAT
>NC_068984.1:142771480-142772852 GCF_001194135.2 Octopus bimaculoides | reverse complement strand
TGTGTGTGTGTGTGTGTGTGTGTGTGTGTGTGTACGTGTGTGTGTGCGTGTGAGAGTGAGAGTAAGCAATATATTTTCTGATTTATGAATCGAAAGAAATAATTAAAAAAGTGGACGAAGTCGAAAATATTGAAGAGAGGAAATTGTTCTATATATTCTAGGCAACTATCTATACTGTCCCTGAAGAGGAAAATATTTGCATTCATATACACATCTACATCTATATATATATATGTGTGTGTGTGTGTGTGTGTGTGTGTGTGTGTGTGTGTGTGTGTGTGTGTGTGTGTGTGTGTGTGTGTGTGTGTGTGTGTGTGTGTGTGTGTGTGTGTGTGTATGCGTGTGCGCGTGTGCGTTTATATACATGCTATGCCGTCCGAAAGGGAAAATAAGCAAAACACATGGTCAATGAAAGACAAGAGTGAAATTAGTAAAATGTATATATTTCTCTTAGTATGACGCCCTTCACGTTGGATTAGGTACCTCAACAGAAACGGCTGTTTAGCAAACATGCAGTCTGGCCCAATCCTCGACACGATACAGCTACCGAAGTAACTGTGTGTCACGATGCCCACTAAAGGTACTGTGGTAGCACCGATCATACTGTATACTGCTATGGGGACACCGGCCGATCCCTTATCAAGAATATTCCCGACACAGCCTTCTATGGTTTACAAATAACGAAAGCTCCGATGCACCATAGCTCAGTGGTTGGATCACCGAGCTTACGATCGCGAATTTGTGAGTTCAAATCTTTATTTCACGTTGCTCCAGTTCACTCAGCTGTAGAAATGAGTTGCGACGTCAGAGGTGCGAAGCTGTATCGGTCTTTGCCCTTCCTTTGGATAACACTGGTGGCATGGAGAGGGGAAGCTGGTATGCATGGGCGACTGCTGATCTTCCATAAACAACCCTGCCCGGACTTGTGCCTGGGAAGGTAACTTTCTAGATGCAATCCCATGGTCAGTTATGACCGAAGGGCGTCTCAACCCGTATATGCTACCCGTATATGCTACCCGTATATGCTACCCGTATATGCTACCCGTATATGCACTCTGTAACCTATTCAAGTGTATAAAAGAGCAAACGAAAATCTGAGAATAAATTACGTTTATTGGTTTATTCTTTTACTTGTTTCACTCATTCGACTGCGGCCATGCTGGAGCACCGCCTTTAGTCGAACAAATCGACCCCGGCACTTATTGTTTGTAAGCCTAGTACTTATTCTATCGGTCTCTTTTGCCGAACCACTAATGTACGAGGACGTTAACACACCAGCATCGGTTGTCAAGCGATGGTGGGAGGTGGACAAACAAAGACACACAAATACATACATGTATATATATATATATATATATATATATATATATAT
>NC_068984.1:142770751-142771052 GCF_001194135.2 Octopus bimaculoides | reverse complement strand
AGAGAGAGAGAGAGAGAGAGAGAGAGAGAGAGAGAGAGAGAGAGAGAGAGAAAGAGAGAGAATGGGGGAGGGGGGAAGAGAGATTACATATGTAATCACACTTACGGCACAGCAAGACAATGATGCAACGATTGTTAGTGTACAGGTATGCATTCGCAAACACACAGACGTAGTATGCATTCGCAAACACACAGACGTAGTATGCATTCGCAAACACACAGACGTAGTATGCATTCGCAAACACACAGACGTAGTATGTGCTTGCACGGATATATATTTACACGAACAACTAGATACATAC
>NC_068984.1:142768216-142770233 GCF_001194135.2 Octopus bimaculoides | reverse complement strand
ATATATATATTTGTGAAATAAAAACACAAATATATGTATGCATTTATGCATGTGTGAATATATGGATATATGCATATATCTCTGTCTGTCTATGTATATACACACTCACACACACACACATACAACAGCAATAACAGTCAACAAACGGAATAAAGTAAAGCAATGTTATTTCATTATGGTGAAAACATCCGCCGGTGATCGCCATTTCTTCCCGTTTTCCCCAGCGTCTGAAATCGCCTCGTTTTCCCTACTTTTATTTTCTAAAACAAACGTTTCTTAATCAGCCAATAATTTTCGATTTGCCTCATGGCTAATGAAATAGCTTTTATGTAGGATTTCTTCTTTGTTCTTTCTTTCACTCTTTCCCGTTTTATACTTTCCTTACCATTCCGCTCAGGTCTTTCCTCATCTCAGCTTTGCGTTTATTTTATTGTTTATTGTTTGGTCCGCGCGCTGTTTATATTTTGTAATTTCGTCATTTTCTTCTTCCACCAATGTAAAATATTTGGTTAGCATTTTTAATGACAATTAATTAGTTAACCTCGAGGACTATTGTTGGATAATTTGTTATTATTAGATTAGTTTCGCCCGTTATTTTTTTTCTTTCAATGCTGACAAACAACACACACACACACACACACACACACACATATATATATATATATATATATATATATATATATATATATACATACATACATATATATATATATGTAGATATCCATACATGTATATATATATGTACATATGCATACATATATAGATAGATACAAATACACACGTTCATGCATTTACGTGTACATATATATATATACATATATATATATATATACATATACACTTATACAAGCACACATACGTACCTATATATACCTATAAATACATGCATCTAATTATATGTTTATACACACAATAATACGCATAGACATACACACATACGTACATATACACATTGCGAAAGAGCATAGCTAATGTAGCTAGCTGTAAAAGAATTAATTTTCTATTCATAGGCTGTAAAGAGAACATGCATACTTTAAAACTATGAGAATTAAAATTCAACCTTGTTGGCCATTATCAGCAACGATACAGTTAAAGCCGTGTACATTCTCCCAGTAACGCTGTTTATAGATTTTTATAATTTCTAAAACACCTTTGAATATTTGTAAACGGGCAGAACGTGCACTACATATATGAATTAATTGATTATGCAATTACGGTTGAATTAACAATTAGTATGCGAGCAAAATTTCTCAATATACATGGAGTGTATGAATTATTAAATTCAAGAATGAATGCATCTACTTCTAGTATTGTTAGGAAGCAATTTTTCTGTTACAACACAAAGACAATAAACGGAGAAAAGAAATTTAGGATTAGAATTTCAAGGATTTGGTGGTTATAATCCAGTCTAAAGAAATTTCTCAAATAAAATGAAATACTTATATACAATGACGCGGGCGTGGCAGTATGGTAAGAAACTTCCTTCTCAACCACATAATCGCGGGTTCAGTCCTCCTGCGTGGTACCATGAGCAGGTATATTCTACTATAGTCTCGGGCCGATGAAAGCCATGTGAATGGATTTGGTCGACGGAAACTGAAAGAAGCCCGTCGTATATCTACTCTTTTGCTTCTTTCAGTCATTTTACTGCAGCCATGCTGGAGCACCACCTTTAGTCGAATAAATCGGCCCCAAGACTTATTGGGTACTTTTCTCAAACCGCTAAGTTACGGGGACGTAAATACATCAACATCTGTCGTCAAGCGACGGTGGGGGGGGGTCAAATACACAGACCCACAAATACACACACACACACACAGACATATATATATATATATATATATACACACACAACGGGCTTCTTTCAGTTTCCGGCTACCAAATCCATTCACAAGGCTTTGGTCGGCCCGAGGCTATAGCAGAAAATACTTGCCCACGGTGCCACACAGTAGATCTGAACCCGGAACCATGTGGTTGGGAAGCAAGCTTTTTACCTCACAGCCACTCCCATATATAT
>NC_068984.1:142765531-142767233 GCF_001194135.2 Octopus bimaculoides | reverse complement strand
GGTACTTAATTTATCCACCCTGAAAGGATGAAAGGCAAAGTCAACCTAGGCGGAATTTGAACTCAGAACATAAAGACAAACAAAATACCGCTAAACATTTCACCCGGCGTACTAACGTTTCTGCCAGCTCGCTGCCTTTAAAATATTCTTTTCTACTGTAGACACAAGGTCCGAAATTTTTGGAGAGGATGCCAGTCAATTAGATAGACCTCAGTACGCAACTGGTACTCAATTTATCAACCCCGAAAGGATGAAAGGCAAAGTCGACCTCGGCGGAATCTGAACTCAGAACGTAAAGACAGACGAAATACCGCCAAACATTTCTAACCTTTCTGCCAGCTCGCCGCCTAAGTGGGGTTAATAATAATATGTATTTCATTGGGCTCCTTAAATAAATTTTCTGCAATTCATTGGTAGTGAATATTATTAATCGTGTTTCCAACCTCTCCCTCCACCCAAGCCCACACTCTTACTCATAGATATAGACCTCGACTATAAATGTGTAGCATTGTAATACATCGTGTTTGATAGACCCACAACGTTCATGCCGTGAGCTATTGATCACAATCTTTCCCACCTCCATCGTAAATATCCACTGAAATAAAATACAAAACTGTTTCCATAACCAATTTAGAGTAAGAAAAAAGAAGCGTCATTGATTATCAGATTAACATATATAAACTATTCTAAACTATTCTTTTTGATAGTTTTCCTCCAGTATATGAATAATTCAGATAAATTCGAAAATAACAGCAACAGTAGTTGAGTTGTATGTAGAAGAATATACGTATTGTTGCTATAGTTGTAAGCAATATAAATATACCGATATTTTGGTCATGGCATCAGATGACCATTTTCGGTGAGGACCTGAATAATCGAAATCACTTCTATACTAAATATATATGAATATTTCCATGAACACAAACTTGAGACATTTTATTCCGCATTCACAACGGCTTTTAATTCATATTCTATTTAATTAACGATTCCAGTAAGAAGCAAACGCAACACGTGACAGCTTCCAAAATATGTAGGAGGAATAGAAAAAAGTTCTACTTGCATACACTTGCAATAAGGTAGGCCCCACTAAACGTCCCCGTGGCAATACCACAGCAGAGGAATGGGACAGGGTGTAACAACACCTCAAAGAATTTATTTCAACTAATTTTGTATAAAGATTACATTTTTCAACAACGTAATTAAACACCTGTTATGTTTCCTTGGTTTCATTGTCTCCCTCTTTTTATACATACATCCCTAAACTCATCTTTTCCTCCTACGCCTTCTACTCCTACTTCTCCTCTCGCTCTACTTCTCTTTCTCCTATTCTCCTTCGCTTTCCTTCAACACCACCTCTCATTTCTACTTATACACGGCATCACTTGTGATAATTATCACAGAGATGCTATCTCTCATGTTTGAAGAAAGACAAACATCGAATAAATCGCCTCCGATATCTGACTGGTACTTTATTTCATCGCCCTTGGGAAAATAGAAAACAAAGCTGACCTCGGTTTGAATTGAACTGACGATATAAACGTATGAGCGGTGCACTAACGATTCTACCAAACGACCGCTTAGCATCATCATTAATATTTCCACTTACATTGCTTCGTAAGAGAGGCATATAAGATACAGGGTGACCCAAAAGTAGATTTACAGTTATCACGTAGGCGTTTAAATTTCTTTTAAAACGTTTTAT
>NC_068984.1:142753031-142760531 GCF_001194135.2 Octopus bimaculoides | reverse complement strand
GAGTAATGCGCTCCTCCTGCTACTATTACTGCTACTGTGACTTCTACGACTGATATCATTTATCTTGCCGTATATTAGAATAGCTACATTCTCATTACAACTATTTTTATAATTGTTGCTTTAGTTATTTTGTTGATATCCAAAAGGTTTATAACGTTAATTTTTTTTTAAAAAGGCTGAGGGCTACCCATTAAGTTTTATTAAATATTATTATCATCGGTGCTGCTCGTATAAGAGTATGTCCTCTGAGGCACAAAAGCACGAAAGCTATTCGATGCTGTAGTTGACGGAAGCATAGTGTGACGACAAACCCTTACTTTGATCCGTGTAGGACGCTAGTCGTTGCTTGTTATCCGACTCCAAACAGATGCGAGAAGTTCGTCAGCAGTATTTTGTTAAATGTTCGGGAGAAGCGACAGAATAGAGTCGATTGTTTTAATTGTTTAATCTGCTGCGAAAACATTATTTCAGCTGGTGAAGTAGCATCTTATGTTTAGCGGGTTTGCGATGGAAAAAAACCCCCAATAGATAGGGATCGATTTGTACTACGACCTATATTGTTGCACGCTCGGCTTGGTCGCTAATGATTTTGCGACAATCTCTTCTAATTGGCAACAAATTTGGGAGCATTTGAAATCGGCGTAAGTTGAAATGAAGACGAACTCGAAGAAGGAAGACATCGTAGACAATTTGAAGGTCACAAATGTGCTCTGCAGAGTGTTAATGGTTTTATCAAAGATGCTGTCCAAAATGCTGTTTGGTTGTCATCGGTTTGTATAGTGGTTGTCAAGCAAGCTTTTACCACACAGCCACGAAGATCATATTTTCAATCAGCAAATATGGTTGACTATTCTTTGAAGAGAGGTTAATGGACAAACATTCATGAAAGAGATAATTGAAAAATATTGAAATGAAGGAAATTGTTCGTGATAGTAATATCCAGTTAAATTTGGTTTGAACTTTTCAATACAATATTACAATAAACTTTTTATTGTCACACTTTCTGTCCATTTAAAACAAAGGAAATGTCTTTAAAAGTTCTTCGACTATAGCTATCCAGTATATTGGCATATTGCTGTGTTTTTGTTCTCTTATGTGTTGTCAGAGGATCCGTATCCTCTTTATTAAATCATTTCCGATCTGTCCATTTAAAAAGTCTTCCCCTCTCCTTTGTTGAATTCAATGGTATATATAATATTCTTGTTGTTGCAAGTCAGTATTAGTGCGTAGATATATGGTAGTACCTATTTTTTGTCGTTAATTGCCTACCGGAACAAACATATTCTCGAGTAACACGTTGACTGTCTACATAAATATTTACAGTTAATTTTTTTCAGCTTTAATCCTGGTAAAATTCTCCCAGATCAATTTTCGGATGTATTTTGCTTTAAGCTATTTTGCTTTAAGCTATTTTGCTTTCATATTAACCCATTCATGTAGCACCGTACGCTTTCTTTTTCTCCGCTTCCATTTATCATTAAAAAAAAAAAAAACTATGTATCAATATTTGCTGGAGTTGTTCGATTCCATATTTTATCAGTGGTAGCGGATATTCGGGTCCGATTAAACATTTTCCTAACCCTTGCAAACTTTCGCTTATAGTTCCTCTGTCATCAACTACTGTATATATTTTCTGAAGTCACATCAAGGGAATACGTACTTTGTATGGGTTAAGCGACATGAATTGAAATTCTAATATTGGTATATATTAGTGCCAAATCGTGACAATTTTAAAATTAGTTCTCTTTTTAATTATTGCGATTTCCAGGATAGCTACTTGTATTCTTTTGTGAATTTCATTGGTGTAAATTATGTAAAACACCAGAAAATTCTTTCAGTATTTACCAGGTTTTATCCAAGTACAAAACACATTTAAGTACTATTTGCTTGATGATTTGATATGTCTGGCAAGATCAATACCAAATTTGGTCACCACATCTTGTTAAGTTTCTGTTCCAAGAACGCATTAAAAGAGATGCGTAAATAGGAACGACTTTTGTCACCATAGCTATCCCATAACAGCAATTGAAAGTGAATTAGTTTATTTCTTGGATAAGTGTAGCAGAATCCAGAAGGAACTTGTGTCATCTTTTTAGGAAGTTTTTCTCTGTGTTTTACCACACAATATCTGAGAACAGCAATAACTAATCATCGCGTCTTAGAAAGGATGCATTTACTGATGTAACATGTTATGAAGGATCAAAGTAATTTCAAAATAATAATTAAGATAGTTAAAAGACATGAAGGTCCCACTATTATAGATCTTTGTTTCATATCATCGGGAGCCTCTTTTCATTTATTCAGTGTTTTCTTCCACATCTGCAGCTGGAAAATCCTTTAGTCTTTGTATTTTCAGGAGGCTGTTAAAAACAGTGATTTTGTTTTCCCCTTTTAACCTTGATCAGATTTGGTTGGATTTACATGTTTAAAACCAGCAATAGTTTGGCAGGGTTTTGTATTTGAAACATAGGGTTTATATTATTGTAGATGGCCTCATTGATATTTATACTATCCTCTTCGTCGAGGTGGTTACTTATCATATGTGCCTGTGGTATGTGTGTGTGTGTGTGTATGTATGTTTCCGAAAACATGTAGCTCAAATTGTTGTTATCAAAGATTTCAGATAACAAAATATGATATTTTGTTTTGCTTGCATTCTATCACTTTCACCAATCATCTGTGTCGTTGGCAAAATTTTTGTTGGTTCCTAAATTTGAGAGTCTGCCAAAATGAATGGTCTGTCTCTCGAAAGGTTGATTATATCTTTAACGTTGGTTATATTTCCAAGTCTTCTATGATGAAAAGCAATGTTAAACCGAACGGTTTATATCCCGGAGGTTCTATTGATGAACGTAACGACTGTTTTCTCTTTCATCCGTTCATGACAGAAGCAGCTATCCAATGTTCTGTTTATTTATAAAAATATATTGAGAGATAATAAGTAAATACCCGTGCGAGAAGCGGTGCTAGTTTATTTTTCTGTGGTCGTATGACCTCTGTAGCATTTCTTATTCTTGTTATAGCTACGGCGGTACATATTCTAAAATTGGAACGACACAGAGAAGATTAGCATGGTCCCTGCGTAAGGATGACACGCACATTCCAGAAGCGTTCCCTATTTTTTTTTCATAGGTGCAGGAGTAGCTGTGTAGTAAGAAGCGTGCTTCCCAACCGCATGGTTTCGGGTTCAGTCCCACTGCATGGCACCTAGGGCAAGTTTAGAGAGGAGAAAAAACAACACGAAGACATAATTAACGTGTCTGTGATGATGATGATGAGGAGGAGGAGGAGGATGACGAGGAGGAGAAAGAGGATGAAGAGGAGGAGGAGGAGCATGGTGATGACGATGGTGGTGGTGATGATGATGATAGTAATGATGATGCTGATGATAACAATAATGATAAGGATAATGATGATGATGGCGATGATGGTGGAGGTAATGGTGATGATGATGATGATGCTAATGCCAATAATATTGATGACAATGATGATGGTGATGATGATGATGATGTTTGGGAATGACGAGTGAGAGCCATAACACCGATAATCTCCGCGATGAGGACGCTGGACTTTCGAAGTGTGAAACAGAAACGATATGGCTAAAAGATGATAAAATATGGCGGGAATAGATAATGATGAATGCAGTGTGTGTGTGTGGGGGGGGGGTTGAAGTAGTAGTAGTAGTAGTAGTAGTAGTAGTGGTGGTGGTGGTGGTGGTGGTGGTGGTGCTGGTGCTGGTAGTAGTAGTAGTAGTAGTAGTAGTAGTAGTAGTAGTAGTAGTAGTAGTAGTAGGATTAGCTTGAAGAAAAAGAAGAGAAAAAGTTATAAGTAAATGAGAGTGAGAAACTATTAATGCCAAGAGGCAGAGGAGGTGGGAAAATGGGAAAAACTGATGAACGAGAAATAAAGAAAGAAGGAAAGAAAGAAAGAAAGAAAGAAAGAAAGAAAGAAAGAAAGAAAGAAAGAAAGAAAGAAAGAAAGACGAAGAAGAAGAAGAAGAAGAAGAAGGTAATACCGGAAGAACGGGGTTGAAATACGGAAGCTTAGAGATAGAAATATTGGAATGAAGGAGTGATGTGTGTTTGATGCAAGAAGTTGTGTCTTGGAATAACGTATGAGATTTTCGTTCTATGATGAAGGAGATATTTTATTCGTATTTTATTAACTTTATTTTCTCGTTATCTCTCTTTCTCTTCGCTCTCTCTCTCTCTCTCTCTCTCTCTGTCCATTTCTCTCTTCCTCTCACGTACACATGCATTGACAAACTTACTCACAAACCGGTTCGTTACAATTCATATTTAAGGCGATATGGTCATGTCAACTTCGAACCATCTTTAGCAGACAGTATTTGCCAAGTCTCTAGCTTCCCCTCACGTCACGTCTTGTCTATGACACCTTCGTGACGTCTCAGTCCAACTTATGATTGACGTATCATTCCTTCTGTGCTACACAGGAAACCTCGCACGAGTTTCTCTTCATTTGAACGACATTTTTACTTCGTTTTTTTTCTCTTCATTTTTCTCTTTTTAGCAGAAACTTCCGTTCAGCGAAATAATCTATCATTGATTTCTGGTGAAGGCCTCTTCCAAAATACTAGTCTTAGAGACTTTCTATTCTGTTTTTCTAAAACAAAATCCTTGCAGCTGACATGCAACCAGTAGGGACTTTTAATCAGTTACACTGGAACCAATGAGGAAATCTCTATATGGTAGGTCATCGTGCAAGAAATAAGAAGCATAGGTGCAGAAGTGGGTGTGTGGTAAGAAGCTGGCTTCACAACCACATGGTTCCGGGTTCAGTCCTACTACGTGGCACCTTGGGCAAGTGCTGCAGTTTCTTTTTTCTATTCATAAACAATTATGTGCCTCAAATGCTCTTTGGATACTTCCATGTTAGAAAGGGTTTTAATAAAAGAAATTTAAATTTTATTATTCTGTAAAATAATATTTAATTAGTTTAAATATATACAAATGCATAAAAATAATTTTAAATTCCATTAGACATTCTAAAATACTATTAGATTTCATTCAATTTTAAAAAAGGGTAAAATCGGACAGAACTTATGGGATGACCTGATATATATGTTTGTATTATATGTATGTATGTATGTATTTGTGTGTCTGTGTTTGTCCCCACTATCACTTGAAGTTGGTGTGTTTACGTCCCCGTAACTTAGCAGTTCGGCAAAAGATCCCCGATAGAATAAGTACTAGGCTTACAAAGAATAAGTTCTGGGATCGATCTAATCGATTGCACCTCCTGCAAAAAAATTCGGGCCTTGTGCCTAGAATAGAAAGGAATATTAAAAGTCGACTTTCCAGCCATGATTATCTCGTCTTAATGGTCCAGATATGATATGGGTAGAACTACATTTTTCTCATATTTCCTCTTTTTTGAGAATGGGTTATTTGAGGAACTCTTGCGCAATATTTGTTTTAGGTTGATGGACTTCGTGAAGGATCTCTCTATATTTCTTGAATAATGCTGTTTGTGACGGTGTTGTAATAGTTCTTTTAGACTAATGTCAGCCCTGGTGACACATACTAATGACGAAAATTGGCGAAAAATAAAGCGTCTGGCTATGTGGCCAAGTAGTGAGAGTGTTCCACTCACAATCGTTAGGTTGTGGGTTCGGTTCTGAAATCGAGCAGCGCTTTGTGTTCTTCACTAAACACTTCTTTATGCATTGCTGACGTACACTAACGTGAAAACAAGTACTAACAGCAGTTGGGGAATAACCCTGTGAGGGATTGGCTTCATGGCCAGAGGCGTAAGCTTCTTGTTTCTTCCTAAAAGCATTGAAAAATCATGAGCCTTTCCGCTGAAAGCAGGTCGATTTTATCATATGTATATATGTTCATTTTTTTTCTTACTAATACTTGACACCTGTTTCAGGAATATCAACTGACTACGCAACTGCTTCACGAAGCACATCTCTAATGTTTTAAGAGGATATACATAATCTAATTTCACCAAAATATTTCATGCATTAAATCTGAACCGATGAATGAGGATATCGAACATTGAAAGTGCAAAGTAAATATGACAGTTTTTTTCCTTATGAGGCTCTGTGGAGGGTAGATTATGGCTCATGCCATATGCAGAATTTCCGAGTCCGGTCTTGCGATTAGACACTTGCAGATAGACATCAGTTGTGAGGTCTTGCTTGTGGGGAGATATTCTACGAGATAAATGACTAAGTGCAGTACTTCTGCTCATCCTTTATCTCATGTAAAATGGACTCTATTCCTTCTCCAGCCAAATTATTTTTTTTTCTAACGAAGACTTACTGTTGTGGACCTCAAATACGGGATAACACGTTTCTCTTTTACGTCAGAGCGTTTTATCTTCAGAGATAATCATTCGTGCGAGATGCAACGGCAAGGAAAATCTGAAACCGGAACCTCGTTAGCGTGACGCAAACATCGTAAACATTTGGCCACACTACTTCTGTTCACAAATGGGTCGCTAAGTCATGACTGAAGTAAAACATTCTAAATGAAATTCTGCTTTCACATTTGGGACGGTGCTGCAAGCAAAAGTAGCTCCATTAACTGGAATGCAACTTGAATATTACAACAGCAACAAACTGCCAGAATTGTTAGCAAGTCAAGGAAAATGCTTAGCAACAAATCGTTCGTCTTTATATCCTGAGTTCAAATTCCGCCGAAGTCCTTTACTTTCATTCTTGCCGGGTTGAGAAAAATAAAGTATGAGTGAAATATTGGGGTCGTTGTAATCGACTACAACTTCCCTTCAGAATTCCCAACATTGTGCTCTATTCAGCAGCTATTAGTAATTTCAGTAAGGTGGCGGGCTGGCAGAATCGTTAGCACGCCGAGTAAAATACCTAGCGGCATTTCGTACATTTTTACGTTCTGAGTTCAAATTCCACCGAGATCGCCTTTGCTTTTGACCCTTTCAAATAGTGTTGACGTAATTGAACTGGCAGAACCGTTAGCACGCCAGGCGAAATGCTTAGCAGTATTTCGTCTGCCATTACGTTCTGAGTTCAAATTCCGCCGAGGTCAACTTTAACTTTTATCCTTTCGGGGTTGATTACATAAGTACCAGTTAGGCACTGGGATCGATGTAATTGACCATCCCCTTTTGTCTGTCCTTGTTTGCCCCCTCTATGTTTAGTCCCCTCTATCTTTAGCCCCCTGTGGGCAATAAAGAAATAAATATTGCTCAAGCATCAATCTCTATATTAGTTTAAGTTTTGTTTGTTTGTTTGTTTGAGTGAGGTGTTTAAATCCACAAGCGTCCATTGTTAATTAAAAAAAATATAATGTAATGTGAAGAATGAGTGACATCTATGCCGTTTTCTTGCATGTTGACAATGAAACACTAACAAAATATTTTTAGAGAAGATAAGAAGTGAGTGGGGGGGGGGGGACAAAAGAATTTTATCTTTCCGCCTGTTACGAACCTTGTTGGAGAATTTTGCAGATTTAATTAAAAAAATAAAACTACTTCAGTTCTAACAAAAACAACTAA
>NC_068984.1:142748477-142751366 GCF_001194135.2 Octopus bimaculoides | reverse complement strand
TTTTTTATGTTGGTTTGTTAAAGAAATAAAAAGAAAGAGAAAAAATGGCTGAAGAAATATCGTTTTCCTGTTTGGTCTTATTCACCAAAAAAAAAACTGTTCAAAAACATTATTGAAGTCTGAGACAAGGACGGTGAGTAGAGTGTTGTGGCTGTTGTTTTTGTTGTTGCTGCTGTTGTTTTAGTTAATGATGATTTTGCAATATTCATAAACAGTGAAATTTGAAGAAGAGAGCTAGACAGACAAGAGCTGTGAAGTGTTATGCTGTTATTGGTAAAGTTGTTGTTCTGGTTGTTGTGTTGTTTTTGTTGATGATGGTCATATTGACGAGCACGGCGACGATAATGATGATGATGGTGGTGGTGGTGGTGGTGATCAAAGTAATGATGATAATGGTGAAGTTGATGATGCTGATGATGATGACGTACATGATGATGAAGATGATGTCCATAACGGCGATGCTTCTACATCTTTAGCGGTGGAATGTAGAAAGGAAGTTAGCTAGTAAACCTTGTCGTTGTTCATCAATGGAAGGGACAGATTAGACAAACTAATTCTGAATATACTGACAGGTAAGATCTTCATGAGTGGAGAGGTCTAGACAAGAAATCCGTGGCGACAGCATCGATTTGTGGTGAATATCAATAACCAATTGATCGTCGAATCAAACTGACCAAAAGGCAAACAGAACGTATCCAGATTCCATGCATTACTTCCATTGTACAGTATAGATGAGTCAAAGTTGTTGTGTGCACAAGTTGTAGGCATACTGTAAGATCTGGACTGAGGTGCAAATTACGCCTTTTAACTGACCGTTTCTCTGCTTTGAACAGCGGTGTAAAGCAGAGAAACAAAAGACCGGAAGGAAAAACGACAGAAATAATAACAAGAATGACGTCACATAACTCAGTACTGAAAGACTGTAAGACGAGCGCTGGGAGTTTGGCTTAAAATGGAATGGACACAGAGAGATGTTTCACTAGAGTGTTAGTTTCTAACTTCAGGTCATTTTATTCGGTGAACCTGTCTCAAAGGTACTCCATTCATGACTTTCACTTCTCGGAATGTATTAAGTAGAAGGAAAATGGTGAACCGTAGGATAGTCATGATAACTGTAGGACAATTTATTGACAATCGATGTTGGCATGTTTACGTCCTCGTAACTTAACAGTTCGGCAAGAGACCGATAGACTAAATACCGGGCTTTACAAAAAATACTAAGTACTTTGTACGATACATTCGACAAAAATTCTTCGAGTCATTGCCCCTGCACGACCGCAGTCTAACGACTCGTTCTTCATCTTAGCATTTACAGTGAGAACCAGAGACGGAATAGTCACCGGTGGAACGCCTCTGGCCATATTTGTACTGTATTAAGAAGATTCTTTGTCTAAAGGTAAAAACCTAAATAAATTTCTAACTACATAAATGAGCAAAGAATTCTCTATCATATCATTCAGTTTGCTAAGAAATATCTCGCAGATAACAAGCTATTTTTAAGGAACGAATGATAAAGTAATGTAAATACAGTAGCTGGATAAACGTCGAGGTAGTCGTTGTTGGAACCCTTGCGATTAAGACTAAACTGGACCTAAACAACAGCAATAACTACAGCTTGCTCAACAATCAAAACTACACAGGCATCTATAGTGTTTAGTTATAACATTTAGCTTCAAATTGGAATTGTGGAATCTCTGTAAGAAAGCGACTGGTGGCACTAAAGTGGAAGCCGAAGTGGGGAAGAGCAGCAGGGCGCCACATAGCGAAGGACCGTTGAAAAGGAAAAGAGACGAGAAGGGGAAAATGGTGGAGTAACTGGAATGAGACCAGAATAGTGGCAGGACACAGAGCTGGCTGGAGATTGGAGAGATTGTGTTGCGGCCCCATGTGCATCATGGCATGAAGAGAACCATAAGAAACCTCGAAGCCATAGTGTCAAAATAATGAGTTCTTTCAAAGAATTCCTTCAGATTTTGTTATTCGTTATGCTCCAGGTCGACTCTGCTGATGCTGACCGAAGATGATGATGGAGACATACCAGCTGTGAGCACCGAGTTATGGCTAATATTTATCGAAGAGTTTATCATCCTATGATTTCATTTTCCTTCAAATGGTTGGGAGGATTTAAGGGATAACTGGCTGTTATTTCTAGCGCCCTGAACGACCACATAAAAGCTCCTTCAATAGATCGTTCTTTCCTCGGTCACTAATTGTTGTTTTAGTTATTATTATTGTTGTGAATCTGTCACTATTATTGTTGTCGCCGGTGGTGGTGTTGGTGTTGGTGGTGGTGTTGGTGTTGGTGGTGGTGGTGGTGGTGATGGTGTTGGTGGTGGTGGTGGTTACGTCGCGTTTGTGCGGGTGTTACGCTAACCCAAAACCGAATTTGCCCACGACTAAATGCATTCCAGATTGTTTTATCAACTGCGTCTTCCATTTTTCAAATTGGTCGGGTGTCGTACGAGAATATTAAGATTGTATTCCAAGTTTGTTGAATCTCCAAGTAGTTTCTCCTCTATTGGTTCATGAGCTCTGCATAACAATGAAGTCATTTGATTTTTCTTTAAGTTAGCATTGAAACAACGGAAGTCAATACTTGAAGTAAAGGTGGTGTCAAACAAGCGGAAGTCAGAACTTCTAGTTTAGAGGTGATGCACAAGCGTCTTTATTATGGAGCGAATAAAACGTGATTAAGTTATTGTGATGCTGTTCATGTGACTCGACATTCTTCTTCGTTTCTGTTGTCCAATCATATTGTACAAGATGGTGACATCCTTGACATGCTATATCATAGAGACCCCATACATATATACATATATACATATATACATACATACATATATACATACATACATATACACACACACACATATATATACATATATATAT
>NC_068984.1:142741254-142747810 GCF_001194135.2 Octopus bimaculoides | reverse complement strand
AAATGCAGAAAGAGGATAACGAGGGAAAGAAGGAAGGGAAGAGAAAATGAAGGTAAATGTGAAAATGTTTTAATTATATTAGTATGGAGATCAGCGTGAGGCGTTGAAATTGATGAGAGAGAAATTGTCATGGTACGAAGAAGAGGAGAAGATAAAGAATGGTGAAGGAGAAGATGAACGGAATGAATAAAGAATAAACTCTTTGATTGAAAGAGTAGGGAGGAAATGGTCTAAACTCTATGAGAATTTCAGATTTAACTAGCAGATAAAGAAATACACACAGAGATAGAGAGACAGAGTGAGAGAGAGGGGATGGAGAGAAAGAGGGAGAGAGGGAGACGGAGAGGGAGAAGAGAGAGATGGATAGATAGTTGGATGGATGGTTGGATGGATGGATGGATGAATAGGTAAGAAGGTAGGTAGTTAGGTAGGTAGATAAACAGAAAAAGATAGATAGATAGATAGATAGATAGATAGATAGATAGATAGATAGATATATAGATACGTAGATAGTTAATACATAAGGATGAGAGCAGAGAGAGAAAGGTGGGAAGGGAGACAAAGAGAGAGAGAGAGAGAGAGAGAGAGAGAGAGAGAGAGAGAGAGAGAGATGTAAAGTGTGATTTCAGGAGTGAGTTTGTGACTATAAATGAGTGATAGAGAGCAAATGAAACTGAGGAATGAGAGGAGAAAGAATCAACAGCGCTTTAAAGAAAAAGAGCGAGAAATAGAAGAAGAAGAAGAAGAAGAAGAAGAAGAAGAAGAGAGAGAGAGAGGGGGAGAAGATAGTATTGTAAAGAAACAGTGTGGAACTGATAGAGGGAAACAAAGATGTAGTAAGTATAGAAGAAAAGAAGAAGAGATAGTGAATGAAAGAGATAGTAAGAGAGAGAGAGAGAGAGAGAGAGAGAGAGAGAGAGAGAGAGAGACGTTGTAATAAAGATAAAAAGGAAGACAGAGAAAGAACGAGAAGGAGTATAAGTTATAAGAGAGTTACGAAGATAGAACGACAAATTCGCAATAAGTAAACAATTGTAAAACGAAGGATGCATTCTACGCAACATTTTGCTTATAAATTCTTACAATACAAATTCAAAATTCTAATCCTACCAAATATTTTGAAGAAATGATTTTTTCATTGTGATAAGGCGTGCGATAAGCGGGAGTACTAAGAGGGGGAAATGTGGAACTTAGGACAGAGTAACAAATAGAAAAATAGAACTAGAGAGAGGGGGAGGAAGAGGGAAAGAATAATAGAGAGAAAAAGAGAAAATATTAGAGTTTTAGATGAATAATGAGGCGATTGATGAAAATTCTATTCAAGATATGGAAAATACTGAGTTGTAGAATGTTAAAGTTTGCTTTTAGACCCCAGGTCTGATTATAGAAATGTCATACAAGACCCGAACAGTATATCAGTGTGGTAAGTAGCTTGCTTACGAACCTCATGGTTCAGGGTTCAGTCCCACTGCGTGGCACCTTGGGCAAGTGTCTTCTACTATAACTTCGGGCCGACCAAAGCCTTGTGAGTGGATTTGGTAGACGGAAACTGAAAGAAGCCCGTCGTATATATGTATGTGTGTGTGTATATATTTGTGTGTGTGTGTTTGTCTCCCCAACATCGCTTGACAACCGATGCGAATGAGTTTACGTTCCCGTAACTTAACGGTGCGGCTCAACTGAGCGATAGAATAAGTACTAGGCTTACAAAGAATAAGTCCTGGGGTCGTAGCTCGAATAAAAGGTGGTGCTCCTGCATGGCCATAGTCAAATGACAAGTAAAAGAGTAAAAGAGTAAAGAGTAAACGCAGGACTATAATCTCCGCTGCATCCATTTTGTTACGATAGTAGGATCTGATTTTAAAGGAAATTGATTTCTGCGTTGGAGATCATGTGTGGCACCTTTATTCAGCGGTGGCCAATTAAAAGAGCTTTACAATGATTTTTACCTGTGTTGAATATTCATAAAATAGATTTTCTTCTCTTGTTTTTCAAATATTGTCTGGTAGCAGACGAAACAACAATTGTACAACATTTTGCTGGAGAAATTGTGAGTAAGCTGTCAATATTTTCCAATAAGAACCAGGCATCGATAAATACCAGCAAAATATAGAGTCGTTTGTATATCATTTCAACTGGTTAAAACCGAGTCAAAACACACATAAACACACAATACACATCCACGCACACGCACACATACACACACAGGCGGCGAGCTGGCAGAAACGTTAGCACGCCGGGCGAAATGCTTAGCGATATTTCGTCTGCCGCTACGTTCTGAGTTCAAATTCCGAGGAGGTCGACATTGCCTTTCATCCTTTCGGAGTCGATTGAATAAGTACCAGTTACGCACTAGGGTTGATATAATCGACTTAATCCGTTTGTCTGTCCTTGTTTGTCCCCTCTGTGTGTAGCCCCTTGTGGGTAGTAAAGAAATAACACACATACACACACACGCACACGGATATGCACGCTCACATACTCACACACATTTACAAATACACACGCAAGCATAAACACTCATACATACACACACATAATGCATTGTTAAAACATACTTTAACATTTAGTAGTAAGCTAAACGACAGCAAAAACTGCTCCCGATTAGTAAAACATAATTTTTCTTCTGCAGCAAAACCTCTTTTGGTTATAACATGCCACCAAAATTTATTTACTAAAATATCATTTATTCGAATTATTTCTATACGAGTTTCTTCCTCTGGAGACGCAGGTTTACGCAGGTTTTTATGACATGCCTTGTGTCTCCGAACCTGAAAACTGATTGGAGGTACAAAGCTTGTTATAAAAACCTGCCTAGACCCGCGTCTCCAAAGGAATGAGCTATAAGCAGTAAGTGTCTTTGCACTGTGTGCATTCAGTGATATTTATCTCTCACTGGATGCAGCACAGAATCATAATAGAAAGTTATACATACATGCATACATACATATCTACATATATACTATCTTCTGACATACAATGGGCGCAGGAATAGGTGCGTGGTAAGAAACTTGCTTCCCAAACGCATGGTTCCGGGTTCAGTCCCACTGCGTGGCACCTTGGGCAAGTGTCTTCTATTATAGCCTTGGGCCGGCCCAAGCCCTGTGAGTGGATTTGGTTGACGAAAATTGAAAGAAGCCCGTCGTATATATGTATATATATATTTATGTAGATATATATGTATGTGTTTGTTATTTGTGTCTATGTTTGTCCCCCAACCATTGCTTAGCAACCGATGCTGGTGTGTTTACGTCCCCGTAACCTATCGGTTTGGCAAAAGAGACCGATAGAATACAATAACTACTAGACTGGGGGGCGATTTGTTCGACTAAAGGTAGTGCTCCAGCATGGCCGCCGTCAAATGACTGAAACAAGTAAAAGAATAAAAGAATACATATTTTGATACACACACACACACATACACACACACACTCACACACACACACACACACGCTGGCAGAATCATTAGCACGCCGCGCGAAATACTTAGCGGTATTTCGTCTGCCGTTACGTTCTGAGTTCAAATTCCGCCAAGGTCGGCTTTGCCTTTCATCCCTTCGGGGTCGATTAAATAAGTACCAGTTACGTACTGGGGTCTATGTAATCGACTTACTCCCTTTGTCCTTGTTTGTCCCCTCTATGTTTAGCCCCCTGTGAGCAATAAAGAAAAAAATATATATATGCATGCATACAGACTTACAACTGTGTAATGAAGTGCGCATGTGTGTGTTTGGATTGCCTACAAAGAGAAGTTAATTACATCATAAATTCATCAGTTGTAAAGTACGCGAAGAAAAAGAACGAAAGTGAAAGAAAGAAAAGGAAAACCAAAAAAGAACGTAAAAAATGAAAAAAAAAAAGGAAATGAATTGTGAGTTGTGAATGAAAAGGATAAAAATAACAAAAAGAGGGGATAAAACAACGGAAGAAAAAAACAAAAAGTAATTATGGACGATGTGGATAAATAGCTGAATAAGTAATGAATAAATGAATGATTGGAAGAAAGAAGGAATAAAGGATAAAGAACAAGAGAACGATAAGAAAGAGACAAAGAGTGAAAGAGAAAGGTCGAAAGAAAGTAAAGAGAAAGAAAATGAAAGGTCAAATTAGCAGACGACAGAGCAGGAAGATATATATTTTGAGAGAATAATAATCGAAAGAAAGAATTTCTGAAAGAAAAAGCAGAAAAGAAAGAACAGGGTAAAATACGGGGGAAATAAGAAGGGCTGGAAGTAAGAAAAGAAAGAATGAAAGAAATCGGGGGCATCTAACATAGTAGAATTTAACAGAATGAAACCGATTTAAATATTGGTGAGAATGAAAACATATTTGAACGATTCATAGAATGAGTGAATGTAGGTAGAAGGTGGACTGGAAGGAAAAGTGAATGAAATATTTGTTTCCAATTTTGCCACAAGGCCAGCCATTTCGGAGAAGGGAGTAAATCGGCTTCGGTGATTCACCGGCAGTGATTTTATTGATTCCGACATGATGAGAGGTAACTTCGAGCTCGGCGGCATTCGAATTCAGAACGTAAAGACAGACGAAGTATCGCTAAATATTTTTGCGCGGGCGTGCTAGCGATTCTGTTAGTCCGCTGCCGACCAGGATTGAATTAAGTAACGAATCAGGTGTAGTTCTTAAAAGAGACATTTAGAGAGAAAGAGTATGAAGAAATAACTAAGATGAAAACGGCAGGAAGGAGGGGGGGGGAAGAAATAAGGAGAAAAAGAAAGTAGAGATGAAAAGAAAGAGTGTAAATAAGAAAGAGTGAGAGAGAGAGAGAGAGAGAGAGAGAGAAAATCGTACACCCCAAAATACTACACAGTTAAAAATTATAAAATGTGAAAGAATGAACAATTAGAAAGAAATTGTAGAAAAATTAAGCAATTTAGATAGAGACTTCGAATGATGGATAAAAGTAGCAATAGGTTGTATATAATTTGATATATATACACGCAAACACACGTATATATACATATATATATATATATATATATATATATATATATATATATATATATATATATATATATATATATATATATATATATATATATGCATGCATGTGTTATATATATACGTGTGTTATATATAGATACAAACATGCATACACGCTTACATAAACAAGCAAATACACACATACACACATGTACATATATATATATACACACATATATATGCCTGCATAAACGCACAGTCATGTATATGTATGTATAAAAACTGAATATATGTAGATAAATAAATAGAACTGTAGGTTGAATGAAAGAGAAATAAAATTTTGAAAAAAAAGAAAGAGGACGAACAAACAAAAACATTAAAAGAGAAAATTGAATAATAAAAAAACATGAGAAATATGCAAAGAAATCATATAAAATATATAAAGAAATTTGAGATAAAGTCAAAATAAAACGAGAAAGCCAAAATGGCTAAAAACCGGAAGAAAAAAAACCGAAAACCGAAAATAATAAAATGGTTGACAAGAATTTTTTTCAAAATTTCTTCCGTTATTCGTTGCTTTTCTCTTGTTCATTTAATTTCTCCCTTTATTATCATCATCATCATCATCATCATCATCATCATAATCATCGTCGTCGTCGTTATTATTATTATTATTATTATTATTATTATTATTATTATTATTTAAACGCATTCAAATATTCCTTAGGATGAATTGACCATAAATTGTATTAGTGTTTGAATTTAGCAGTTTAAATTTGTTGAGTACTTTTGGTTCTTTGCCGTAGTTACTTTCTTAGCTTTTCTTTTTGTTTTCTTTTATGTCCTACGTGTATGAATGTACACACGCACATTGTTGTCACACACACACACACACACACACACACACACATATATATATATACATCATATATATATACATCATATATATATATATATATATATATATATATATATATATATATATATATATATATGTATATATATATATATACGCGCAGCTTTGTGTGTGTTTTATGCCCGTGTACATGTGTTTCTGAGCGTGCTTGTTTATCACGTTATGCGATTGTGCATCTGTGAGTACGTGTATGCATGTGTGCATGTGTGTGCGTGCATATCTAATCGTGTTCCTCTTCTATTTTGCTATATGATTGGATTTTTTCCGTTTTCCTTTTCCGTTTTTAACAATTTCTGTTTATTTTCCCCTTCTTTTTCTTATTTTAATATTTTAGTTTTCTTAAATATTGTGAGTGTGCATTTGTATATTGTGGTCGTTGTTGTTATTATTATTATTATCATTGTTGTTGTAGTTGATGACGATTTAAAAAAAAAGAAATTTAATTGATTGATTTAGTGTTAGTCACCTTTGTTGCAGTTTGAATAGGGAAGTGCCGATGCGAAGGTTTCAAATAGAGCTGGAATATTTCACAACCCTCCCGCAAAAAAAAGAAGTATAATAATAATAATAATAATAATAATAATAATAATAATAATAATAATAATAATAATAATGATAATAATGATAATAATAATAATAATAATAATAATAATAATAATAATAATAATAATAATAATAATAATAAGCGCTTGAAACCGC
>NC_068984.1:142736254-142738754 GCF_001194135.2 Octopus bimaculoides | reverse complement strand
ACAGCAATTAATTTTAGCGAAGTAACTATTAGAACAAGTCTACTAAACGAGGGCAAAAACAGAGGCTATATAATGTCTAGAATCATCAATAAGTTTAAATCAAATGTCATACAAATGTACAGACATCATGTATACAATGGTAAACAACTTATTTTGGCTACAAGCTAAACAAATCTTACGAAAATACCATTATAATCCTGTCGAGATCAACAATATATTTTGGCCTTTTCGGATCATCAAATATTACAAAACTTGGGTGGCAGAAAATCAGAATCGTAACGCTCGTCGGTCGCATAGTCGTGCAGTGTCAGTTACGGCCATTTTCATTCTGACAGCAATGCCTTCTGCGATGATTCTAATGCCAAATTCTATCGGCCCTGAACTGGCATCCTTTCTCATTGACAACAATGGTTGCGGGATAGGAGAGAATGGTATGCAACAACATCAGCCAGTCTTTCACAAAAATTCTTGCCTTATATAGATGCAGATACGTAAACGCTGAACGATGGAGAACACGTGAAGTCATTTTGGTTTTTATAAGTCTTGATGTTTTTGCCGTTCTTCTGCATCCTATATCGAACAGATTCATGTTCAAATAACACCGAATCATTAATCAGGGAGTCTTAGTTTCCCTTTTATAGAAGACTGAATTGTCTAAGCATCCTTCATTTTTATAAGTCACAAGGTGTGATTTGAGGAAATTTCTCTGCTGTTTCTAGTCAACTAAATCACCTCGATGAAGCTGTTTCGTTTTGATGTCATTTTTCGTTGTCAGTTCTGATGGTAATTCTTTGTTATTGATTTCTGTATCTCCTCGTTGCTGCATTGAAAACGTTTTCTCGTCATCGCCGTGGACGTTGTTATATTTTCTCTTGTTCATGTTGTTATACTTCATATTGATGGCATTTTCTTTGCCGAAATTTAAATTGTTAATGTTATTGTTGCCTTCATCGTAGAAACCTTCTGGTACCGTTTTCGTTGGCTGTCACTATTGCTGTTGTAAACGTTGTTGTTGTTGTTAGTATTTACATTGTCATGTGTTTGTTTTTTGTTTTTTCTTTTTTAAAAACGAATGAAAATATGGAAGCTAAACTATATTTAAAAAAAAAAAAAAAATAGCGAAAAATTGCAAAGTAGAAAAAAAGAAAATGGGGGAAAATTAAATCGGAAGAAATTTTCTTTAAAAAACAAAAACTGCCAAAAATTTCAGAAGAATTAGTGAAAAATATAAAGAATTGAAAAATTGAAAAATGCACAACAATCCGTTGCTGCTAATGGCTCAGGTTGTGACTGCTTGATTTTAATATTTGTGCAGTTGATAGTGCAGACATGCAGCATCACAATTAAATCGCTGTACACAGCAATTTGCATGTGCAATCAGAGGTGTCAAGCTGGATGAAGGACCGGATTAGTTAAGCACTCCGTGATCTTGGCGCTTGTACAAGTATTATCTTTAAATCACCACCACACATCACACACTGTCTAAGAGTTTAATGCTTTGTTTAATATGCCTGTTAATATGACATGTTCTTGCTACCGCCTTCTTTTCTATCCTTGCACTGAGAATGTGTCTGTGTGTACCCATTGTGGTGTGTAGCTATGGTTTTAGTGTACCTGCATGTCTATATATGTGTATGTAACTAGTATGATTGCATGCATGCATCATGTATGTATGTATGTATGCATGTATGTATGTATGTATGCATGTATGGATGGATGCATGGATGGATGGATGGATGGATGGATGGATGGATGGATGGATGGATGGATGTCATTATTCAGTTTATTTCAAGATATCTTGCCAATAGAGAAAGAGCCGGTTTCTAACTTAGATCCAAGTCTACATCGTTGGAATTTCAACATCAATATCACGGTATTTTTCTATGTATGTATGTATGTATGTATGTATGTATGTATGTATGTATGTATGTATGTGTGTATGTATGCATGCATGCATGTACGTATTCCCATGCATATAGTTGCATATCTAGACATGCTCATATATATTTAAATGATAAACTTCTGAAAAGTTTTACAGATTTTTACAGTTCCAGTGATGGATTGGATCTATCGCCTTCGAATTAGCTTTCTCCTTTCTGGTTTTGAGAACCCTAATTTCTCAAGATTGGTATTTAGGCAGTGTGTTACACATCCCAGGGACCCATTAATTACAGGAATAAACCTGAACTTGTAATCTGGATAGAGTAACAGCAGATTTCTCAACAGTTCAGCGTAGATGTTCTCTTTTTCATTGATCTTCAGCTTTATGTTAACATCCGCTGGGCAGCTAATTTCCACAACTGTGCACAGTTTCTCTTCTCTATCCTAAATCATTATATCAGGTCTGTTGTCCTTACATTTTATTGAGGTCTTCACTGGGGCATTCCACCAGTACGTATGAGGTATATTTCTTTTACGTATTAGTATCACTGTAACTTTGGAGTATGTGCGTGCATGTATATCAATCCGTCTCTCTCTCTCTCTCTCTCTCTCTCTCTCT
>NC_068984.1:142733916-142735730 GCF_001194135.2 Octopus bimaculoides | reverse complement strand
AGCTTGTCCGAAGCAATTCATCTAAAATACAATTGATATAAATGCAATTTGTCTAAAACAATTTGTTGAAAACAGTATTAATCCTGAAACAATTTGTCTAAAACACAATTCGACTAAAGAATAAAAATTGTTTCTTTTTTGATGAATTCGTAGTAAGTGGAAAGGAATAGTTGTTTCTCATGCTATGGAGTATAAATAGTTGTTTCCGATAATATGGAATAAAACTAGTTGTTTACTATTATGTGGAACAAAACTAGTTGTTTACTAAAATAAAATAGGCGTTTTCTAAAAAAAAAGACATTCTTATTTGGAATTATACACAGTGAAAAGATCCATACCCAAAGATGTCTGTTAGATTTACTGAATCAGAAAAAGCTCGTAAGAAGTTGGTTAATAATGAACGCACATACTATAAGAATGGTGGAACTGGTGAACGTGTTTACTGGAAGTTCGAAAAATATCTAAAAACAAAATGCCGTGCTTGCATAATTACTGCGAAGGATAAAATTGTGAAATCATCCAATGACCATAATCATATATTGGATGCTCCAGTAAAAAGTCTAGAAATTTTGGAGGCTACAAGTTTTAGTGTCACGTGATCACTAGGATTGCATAATATTCATTATTGGGTTACGTGGATTTCATGAGAAGGAGCTCTGCCTTGCTGAAACAGTTATGGCTTTCTACTGCCTTCTCCATCCAAGCATGGCTTAGTAAATATTTGGTGCACATTCACTGTATCTTGCAGCATCAAAATCTAAGACTGGTGGAATAATTCGTGGTCCTATGAGATGAGTTTTTTTTTACTCAGCACTTCTGAGTGCATCTCTGTTTCTGGATACTGAGTGTGCATTACTCTGCAGTTATCAGAATAGTCTGCACATAACTATGTAATTTCTCCTGTTAGACATTTTGTCACGGTCAAAGATTTCGCCATCAGAGAACGCATCGATACATGCCATATGTCCTTGATAGATCAATACAACTTCTGACGATGGCTTTCATTGATTTTCTGGGATCGTTACCAATAATCTTTTGAACCCGTAAGCTGAATCACGGCAGTCTTATATTACTTACCTTTTTGATAAAGTTCAATTCTTCACATGTCTCCAATTCCATCCGACCTTCGTGTACAATAGTTAGCATTTTCTAAATCGCTGTATTCCGCGTATATGGCAATAATGATTGCATGTTTTTTTTTTCATTTCTTGTACTAGTATTTTATCTCCAATGGGGGATGAGAGATAAATGAAAAAAACTTTAAATTAATTTGAAAACTGATAATTAAGAGCCTTCAAATAGCACCCACAAATTCACACACACACGCATACACAAATTTATATAAAGAGATGATAGGGTAAAAAGTAAAGGAGTGTCAGGTAGAAGGAATGAGTGAGGGTGATAGAGAGAGAAAGGTATGAGAATGTAAAGAGTAAAGGTGTGTCAAGTATGTAGTGATAGAGTCTAAGTGAGGGGCAGGGAGAGGGGGTAGGGGTAGTAAAATAGTGGAATGAAGAATTTGGGAATAAAGGTTAGGTTGGTTAGAGAACAGGTCAGGAATTGTCAATTCTACGACAATTCTTAACCGGAAAGAAGCTGCGACCCGACTACATACAAACGTACAATCAAGCATACATACATGTCGCTTTGCTAGCGACTGGATTGAATTCTCTCGAGATCTTAAATAAAACTCAAAAGAAAGTAATACATGTATGTATGCAAGTATGGAAGTGTATATGCGTGTATGTTTGTAAATGTAACTATATGTATATTATATACATACATATATATATATATATATATATATATATATA
>NC_068984.1:142729096-142730919 GCF_001194135.2 Octopus bimaculoides | reverse complement strand
TATATATATATATATATATATATATATATATATTAGAACAGATATTGTTATAGATTATATACCATACGTGCATTCTTATGCTATGAACACGTGTATGTGTGTGTGTTGGTGTTGGTGCGTGTGTATGCGCTTCTCTGTAAAGATCCATGCCTTTATGAATGCATCAAAAACATGTATCACCTTCGCAAATCAATCACCAGCCATTTTGATGTTTTCCATTATTAGATACGACCCTACAATCCATCTATCGATCTTTTCAGAATCCATCATATGAACACGATTACACAATACATCTATCTATCTATCTATCTCTCTCTCTCTCTCTCTCTCTCTATATATATATATATATATATATATATATATATATATATATATATATATACATACATGTATATGTATAATATATATATATAAGTATATATGTACAAGCACATATATTTATGTACGTATATATGTATTCATGTAAGTTATACTTTTCCAGAATTAACGCATTGGCATTCAATATCGATCCTTCTGCAGCTCCTACGCTAACAACTTCTTTTGGTATCAGACAATTCTTCTAGCGATGTAATTTCATATTTCTCCCAGCATGTGTTATATATTGGTAATGTTAATATGGGAAACATCCTAAATATATATCTCTCCTCATATAAAAATCTAATATGCTATAAGTTCAGGATGTTTCCGAATCTCATTTAATATTTATTGTTATAATTTCTCTGTTGCTATTGTTATTGTTGCAATATATTAAATCGTTGTTAAGGCGGCGAGCTGGCAGAATCTCTACCGTGCCATGCAAAATGCATTGCAGTGCTTCGTCCGTTCAAAATCCGCCGTGGTCGATTTCCCTTTCATCGTTTCAGTATGAATCGACTTAATCTCCTCCCTCGTAATTACTAGTCTTGTGCAAGAAATCTGAAACCATTATATTGAATCGTTGTAGCGACTAGTATTTGGTGTAGTGACGAGGATGGACTCACCATCCGTTTCTAACTGACGTGTGCTTATTTGTTATATCTACCGCTGCGTTGTGGTTTTGACCAAAACGGTTCCCTTCTCGATTCTACAATTCTGTCAGCTGTAAATGAATGAACAGGCGTTCCATTCAAAGGTTCAGATCAACCGTCTCTATGATTTCTAGTACACAAATTTACTTCATATTTTGTTGTGAATATTCTGTTAGGGGAAGGAGGGCGAGCAAAATATACGTTAACGGACTCACACTGAGAAATTCCATACATCCATCACCTATCTATTTCTCCCTCTTTCACTCATTCTCTCTCTCTCTTTCTCTCTCTCTCTTTCTCTCTCTCTCTCTCTCTCTCTCTCTCTCTCTCCCTCTCAGCCGATATAAATGCTGTTTGTTTGCTGGATTTGCGAATATGATACCTTATATCATATAGAGAGAGGGGGAAGATAGAGAGAGAGAGAGAGAGAGAAAGAGAGAATGTGTTAACATAAGAGGTGAAGGGTGAGTATGAATATTAGTCTTCGTTACTCACAGTAGGAGAGAAAGTATCACAGAAACAGAGGAGGAGGATATGAATTTGCGTGGATGAAAACAAACCAACGCCAGTTGTCAACTAATAAAGAAGCTAGTTGTCAACTAGTGAATGAAAGCACAAAATTGCCCGCCCCCACATAATACATAACATACATACTTACATATATGCATACATACATGTGTGTGTGTGTGTGCGTTTAAGTATGTAAATGTATATAAATGTAAATGTAGGCGAAAGAGTGGCTGTGTGGTAAGAAGCTTGCTTACCAACCACATGGTTTCGGGTTCAGTCCCACTGCGTGGCACCTTGGGCAAGTGT
>NC_068984.1:142728348-142729086 GCF_001194135.2 Octopus bimaculoides | reverse complement strand
GATTTCCTCGACTAAAGGCGGTGCTCCAGCATGGCCGCAGTCAAATGACTGAAACAAGTAAAAGAGTAACGAGTAAAGAGTATGTGGGTGTCGACTTTGTGCTATTTGACAACTGGCATGAGTTCGTTTTGCATGCCCGCATCTTAACGTCTCATCAAACAACGATTGATAGAACATACATCACACTTAAAATCAAAAGAGACACGGCCGCAATCCAATGACTGAATTAAGTTACAGGAAAATTAGATTACGCTTCAGTTGATAACAATTCCACTCCCACTTGTAACATCAACAATATATTCAATGGCAGCATAACAGAGTTTGTGAGTTATTCGTAAATGTCTGTAAGGATTCTGTAATGCAATTGAAATATAAACGTTTTAAAGAATAAATAAAGCCGAAAACAATTTACGCTAAGATGATAGCAATTGCTTCATGTTCTATTGTAAAACTAAACAAACATTAATACGTGGAAGAGATTAAGTCTTCATGCATTTTATACATTTTTTTCTTTATGTTATTATTATTATTATTATTATTATTATTATTATTATTATTATTATTATTATTATTATTATTATTATTATTATTATTATTATTATTATTATTATGGTCTGCGTTGTTTTCGTTTTAGATTATTTATTGGTGGTTATTTTTGTTTGATTTTCGGATCGTTAATCTCAAATTTGCAGTCCGATTTCAACCCCGTACCCCTCTTTCTCTCACCCCACCCCACAG
>NC_068984.1:142724908-142727809 GCF_001194135.2 Octopus bimaculoides | reverse complement strand
TATATATATATATATATATATATATATATATATATATATGCTTATGTACTTTAAGTAAGTAGAAATATTTGTATATAAAACAATATATATGTATCTATATATCAATGTCTAACATATATATGTATGTGTGTATGTATATGTACACACACACGCGCGCACGCACACATACACACATATATATATATAGGTACCAAGAGACGCATTATACATAGAAATATGGCACTAAAGAACACTTGTATGTAATGTCTACGTAGAAATGTTGATAGCGAAAGAGAAAAAAAAATGTTTAGTGTAATAGACCAGAAAACAACAGCAACAGAACTCAAAGAGTTTGGAATTCTATAGCTACCATTTCTAATTGACCTGAACATGATGTTATACAATGTAGAAGTGAAGTGAATAAAACATTGTTAAATGTTTGAGAGCTGTCTCTGTCTCCATGTTTAAAATTTGTTGTCGATTGAAAAGTGTTGCTTAGTTTCACTGATCGACATTTATATTTCAGATAACATACATGCTGTATAAATCTAATGAGCGAGTGTGTAGCCATGTTTGTGTCTGTTGTTTGTTTGCGTTTTCAAAGTTGTTTCAATGGGTATGCATGCGTATATATTCTCATGCCTACATTCATATATATATTTATATACCTACTTGTACATATATATATATGTATGTATGTATGTATGTATGTATGTATGTATGTATGCATGTATGTATGTAGGTATGTATGTATGTATATATGTAATAATTAATGTATAATATGCAGACATGTTTGCTGTTGTGTGTATATGTAATTGTACAACGTACAAATGGGCAGGAGTGGTAGAGATGTTTACGCTACTGTAAACAGTTTAATGTTCGTGTAAGTAACGAAAAATGCTGAATAAGTTAAGATATGTCCTTTATATATTGTCTCACGTCTCATATTTTGAATTGTTAGTGATAATTATTTGTCTCTGTGAAATCAGAGAGGAGAATTTATTTAAACAGCACTCGTTCAACATGCACACACACACACACACACACACACACACACACACATGCACGCACACACACATGCCGCTATCAACTACATTCTTGTTTAAGAATGGTATTCTACGAAAGTAAGGAATAACCACTGAGATTAATGTGAAACCGTGTTATTATTATTACTAAACATAAAACAAACATTAACACACCCACCCACAACCACACAAACACACACATGTATATATACATACACACACACACACACACACACACATATATATATACATACATGTATATTCACGTATGTATGTGCATGTGCCTATAGAGATGTGTACATGAACACAATGATGTGTGCATGGTCAGATATATGTATGCATGTGCGTGTAAGCGTGTATGCATGTATATATGTGTGTTTGTGTGTGTCTGTGTATGTACACGTGTGTGACTATATATATATATATATATATATATGCATGTGTTAGTGTGAGTACGTGCGTACGTGTATGTATATATGTGTACATGTATGCATATGCAGATTCTATGAACGAAGTTTTACTTTCCCCACGCCTATTGGAGTAACTTCCCTTTATTCAGCGATTTTTTGTTTTTCACAGTGTTTGATGAAATGTCTGACAATCGGTGGCCGATCAATTCATCCTTTTAGCAACCGTTACGGATGCTTCTACCTTGGTTTATTATACCTACGAATCATCAGCCACGTTGAATTACCCAGAAACGAGAATCATTGCACTGCTGGTCTCGAAACCATCACTTAATATTGCGACTATAAAGGTCGTTCAGCAAGTGACTTTGCTTCGATGCCCGTTTTCGGCCATGATATTTTTAAGCAATGACTTTTGAACAAGAACTTGTTCGGCAAAAAATAATGGAAACCATTTACATCGTGCTTTTCTGTGTACAAAGTCTTCTAAAAGCTATTTGCAGCATTGCCTACGCGCTTTCATTTTGAACCCTTCTACATCAACAGGAAACGCGTGTAACCTAAAGGCATGCCTTTCACCAGAAGTCTCTAGGCTGATGCCATATTCGGAGGCATTCGTTTATATTCTTCTCGCTTCTCCTCATATTTCTTTGTCGTCTGGTATTAGATACTTGGTCAAACTAAAGGGTTTGACCCGAGAAAAAAAAAAGAGAAATAGATAGTGTATTAGGTATAAAACAACTTGCTGTAAACGAATATGAAAAAAATGCGCGTCAAATACAAAAGCCAAGGTCCATGCAGTTTCATGGGCCCCCAAAATTTCCAACTTTTTGCCTAATGCGAGCCCAGAGCAATCTCTTATCTCTTACACTATTTCAGCATTACATCTCTATTGTAATGTGAGATAATAGTTTCAGTTTGAAAGATGTCTGTTCTATACATAAATATATTCCTCATGCATTCCAAAACGAGTTATAAATTTTGACGATTGAGGTATCAAAAGATTTAGTGCTATTTCGGCTACAAATTAAACTTAATGTCCATTCACATCTTTGCATTTCAAACATTATAATCTTTTCCATAAATCAACTCAACTATAGTAAACATTTTAAACGATGACGTCACATAGTCTATATGTGTGTGTACCTTAAAAAGACATTAGTCATCACGACACACACCTTCACTCACTCACTCTATCTCTCTTTGTCACTCTCTTTCTCTCCCTCTCACACACGCTCATGCACGCACGCACACACACACACACGTCCATTTCATATAGACGTACGTACATCTTTCACTTTCTTTCTCTGTCCTTTTCGCTTTCTCTTCTTTCAATTTCTGCTCTCTTCAAATAAATTTTTACGGAATGAGCGGGAGAAACACAGAAAAGATGTAATCTCTCCAGAAACAAGTATAAAGCAAGGATGGCTGTAGAAAACCGAAGGCGCGAGTCTGAAGAGAGAAGTGAGATGAGATTGAAACCAACCATT
>NC_068984.1:142723612-142724863 GCF_001194135.2 Octopus bimaculoides | reverse complement strand
TGTGTGTGTGTGTGTGTGTGTGTGTGTGTGTGTGTGTGTGTTTGGATGGCTTACAAACACTCACTCTTCAATTAATTTTGTTAATACCATTATGTAAAAGACAAAATCGTAAAAGTTTTGCGCGCAATTTTTTGTTTTCATCTTCGTTTATAGCATAGATAATTCTTTAGTCTGAAATGCTACCTTCGGCCTCCAGGACACGTTGGTCGGCCCGAGGCTATGGTTGAAAACACTTACTGGCAGAGGAGGGGGAAGAAGAACAGGACAATTCACACGATCCGATTTTTTCCCTAAAGAAAATGGATATTCTTCCCAACCACACGGTTCAGGGTACAATCCCAGATTGGCACCTTGGGTAAACACTGGAGTTAAAAGGACATGTCGTTTTAAACCTATTACACTATTTTTTAATTTCTATTTTACTCGGGTCAAACACTAGAGTTTAAAGTCCATGGCCTGACGATGGGAATTTTCCGAGTCCTCTCCCCGACCTCCGTTCGCGAGTGCGCTTTTTTCATATTCGTTTATAGCAAGTCGTGTTGTATACCTATTACACTGTTTTTTCATTTCTATTTTGTTCGGGTCAAACACTAGAGTTTAAAGTCCATGGCCTGACGATGGGAATTTTCCGAGTCCTCTCCCCGACCCCGTTCGCGAGTGCGCATTTTTCATATTCGTTTATAGCAAGTCGTTGTACACCTATTACGCTATTTTTTTATTTCGATTTTGCTCGGGTCAAACACTAGAGTTTAAAGTCCATGGCCTGACGATGGGAATTTTCCGAGTCCTCTCCTCGAGCCCGTTCGCGAGTGCGCATTTTTCATATTCGTTTATAGCAAGTCGTTGTACACCTATTACACTATTTTTTAATTTCTATTTTGCTTGGGTCAAACACTAGAGTTTAAAGTCCATGGCCTGACGATGGGAATTTTCCGAGTCCTCTCCCCGACCCCCGTTCGCGAGTGCGCATTTTTCATATTCGTTTATAGCAAGTCGTTGTACATCTATTACGCTATTTTTTCATTTCTATTTTGCTCGGGTCGTTATACCTTCTCATGTTGTGGCGATTGCTACATTATTCTTTTGCTGTTCTACTATTGTTCGAGTTGAGGTTGTGTTCATTTCTTTCTTTCTTTCTTTCTTTCCTTCCTTCCTTCCTTGTTTGTTTGTTTGTTTCTTTCTTTCTTTATTCTTTCTTTATTTTTTTCTTTCTTTCTTTTTTTCTGTCTTTCTTTTTTCTTTCTTTCTTTC
>NC_068984.1:142718976-142720616 GCF_001194135.2 Octopus bimaculoides | reverse complement strand
TATATAAAGATGGAGAGAGACATTCATACCTTCAAATATACTTACAGACACACAGTGATATATAGGAATGTTTGCATATGTGCATGTATGCGTGTATGTATGTATGTATGTATGTATGAATTCATATATATATATATATATATACGCGTGTTTACGTCTCACTATCATGTACATCTACAATGTTTACCCTGTAATAACATTAAATAAATACATTTATTTGATACGCGGACGTCATATATCAGATGCCGTGTAGTCATTCACCTGACACTGTCATGAACAACAACAGACGCCGCCATGTTCATACATGAATAACTCCGTGTCTGCTTGTCTAATTTCGATCTTATGTTTGTCTATTCTTTGTTGTTTTATTTGCTTGACGATGAGAAAGGAGAACAGCATTGACTGATAACGAAATAGAGCAAGTGCAGTTTCTCTAGAATATTCCTTCATTTACGAACTTTTGTTTTGTTACTGGCTGGATTAACGATAATGTTAATTGAATGTATTCTTTTCATGCCTTAATCAGAAAAGGAAAAGTAATGACTATGAGCTTTAATTTGAAGCATTCTGTGACAAGTGAGAATAAGATATAGAGTTACTGTTAAGGAAGACCTGACCTAGATGCGAAACGTTTTTGGACCCCAGTAATGAACTTATTTGCATAAAGCCAATCAGAGCTTACCTTCACCTTGTCAATTTAACAAATGTTGGGATTCAAGAACGATCGCCAAGTTATGTCTGATTTTAGGAGACAAGTAATTAGATAGACTTGCATCTATACCTATAATCAGATTTTGTTAAGGCCTCACATGGTAAAGATGTGGATGGGGAAAATGTGGATAGAGGGTGGTGTGCTAGCAACCCTCTCCCCTTACTGTTTTACGAAGTAAACAACACGAATAATTACGCAGAGGCGCCATGTTTGAAACAAGAACAAGAATAACAAGCATTATCAAAAGAGAAAAGAAGCATGGTCCTTCCTTACCAAAGTGACCTTATCTTGTCGCCCATCACTTGTTATGCGCTCATAAATTAGTTTGATAGTTGAGCCCTGATTGACTGTATGCAAATGAGTTTGTAACTGGTGTCCGTAACTCGCGTGGGAAAAAAGTTTCGCGGTCCGTATGACTGCAATTATGAGACTCCGCCAAAGTTATCCCTGTGCCAGCTGGCGTTACAAAACCGAGGGGATGGATTGTGAATACGGTCTAACCGGCACTCCGTCGGTTGCAACGACCAGGCTTTCAGTTGATCTGATCACGTAAACAACCTGCTCATGATGTTAACGTGCAAATGGCTGGGAACACCACAGACATGCGTACCTGTAACGTATTTTTCAGGGAGATTCAGTGTGATACAGAATGTGACAAGGTTGGCCTCTTTGAATTACTGGTACTACCCATTCTTGCTCTCTATGTGGACTGGAGCATCGTAAAATACGTGTTTTGCACAAATAATGATAATAAATATTAGGAATAAAAATCCAAATTTACAGGTAGAAACTCAATTAAATTCAATTTATCAAAAATTAAAATTAAATAACGTTTCAATGTATAAAATATATAAATATATAATTTAAAGAAAAGAACCAAAGTTCATGAACTCATCCATGAAAATCCATATATATATATATATATATG
>NC_068984.1:142713997-142718528 GCF_001194135.2 Octopus bimaculoides | reverse complement strand
ATATATATATATATATATATATATATATATATATATATATATATACACAGTTATTTATTTTTTTATTTATTTATCTATTTATTGATACTTGTACATGTGCACGCGTGTGTGAATCTATATTAATTGAAATCATGTGTGCGTGTTAGCGTACTTGTCTATGTGCATATGGTAACAAAACCTGGTGTAGTTTTTTTTTGCTGAATAAAATAAGCTTTAGCGTAAAGGTAGGAGACTGGGAGAAAAAAAAATGAAATGACAAGATAAACAACAACAAAGAAAACAACAACAACAACAACAACGCCACCTACAAGTGCGACATCAAAGTTACTAACAATATTAACTCGTGAATAACTACAAAAGAAACAATAACTCGAAAGTGACTAAATTAACAACAAAAACGACGACATAAAAATACAACAATAACAATAAGGACGATAAATGCATCTATGTGAATCAATTATTATATTGTAGCTTTGAAATGAATTATAACTTATCAAGAGAAAGACTTTAATTCAGTGGTCACGAAATATATGTCTGGTGATAAATATTTCGAATGCACAAACACGAACTCCAGACAAAATAACATGAAATTATAATCATGATTTTTGTATTTTTTTTTTATAAAAAAAAGGAAATTATGCAGAAAAAATAGTGTAAAGTAGCTAGATCAACATTATCCATAATTTCGCATTATTCATACCTCCAGAGAGTGGCAGACGGAATGACAATATGATAACTAACCAATGAGGTCGCTTCTATGTAGTAACACGATTTGCTAAATATGGTAACGAAAAGTGCCCCCCCCCCCAATCTCACCCTATATCGTAACAGAACATGCATATATATGACGATGAATTCCTAGATGTAGCCTAACTAAAAGAAATGGAGATGACCAGAATTTTAATATCTCTGATCTGGCGCTAAACAACAACAATGACTCACTGTGCGATCACTAAATCCGCTAGATATAGCAACCTAATCATCCTTAACCCATACCTTTCCATCGTAATAAAGTAAGGTCAAGTAAGACAACGTAAGCTTATGGAAAAAGATGGGATGTTGATGGGTTGAGAATCGCTTTCTCAGAGATTACAATTCAAGGTGGATTAAAGCTAAGTAGCTGTAGACATCAACAACTGATCTTCGACGAAAGAAAGTCATTATGCAATATCGATCGAATATCGGAATAAATTATTTACTGTTAACGTCAATATATTTGAATCCCTCCTGAGTGCTGTGGAGGGGGCGTAAATATAAGTAAACTGTCGGCAAAATCCGGCATATTATTTACTGATATAGGATAAGATTATAATTTTAAATGTGAAAGGTGTGTGACTAGAGTATTCAGCTCATAATCATGAGGTCGTGAGTTCGATTAACGGCCGCACGTTGTGCCACTGAGGAGGACACTTTATTTTTCGTTGCTCCAGTCCACTCAGCTGGCAAAAATGAGCTGTACCTGTAATTCAAAGGGAGCTGGCCTAATCATGTTCTGTGTCATGTTAAATTTCTCTGAGAACTACGTTAAGTATACGCGTTTCTGCGGATTACTCAACCACTTGGAAGTTAGATTTACGGGCAGGCTGTTCACTTGATCAGGCCAACTGGAATATTTGTCGCCGTAATTGACGGAGAGCCAAGAATGATTTCAAACTGAATCGAAATAGAGTTATCCATTCGTTCCCGCGTTGCTCTGTAATATATAATATATATAATATATAATATATAACTTTGGTTATTTGTTATTGCCTGCTTTCAGGTAAAGAATAATATTTTTCTCTTCTATGGCATAAAATGGAACGATAGTCATTTCAAAAACAATGTGAATCTTAAGAGAAAGACGTAAAACTAATTTTAGACCAGGGACCGCACCAAATGTCTGCAACTAAGTGGTCTCCTTTAAATGAACTCAAGAATCAGCGGTTGTTATATTAAACTGGGCCACATATTAAGTCCTCGATTAAAGATAGGAACAATGTCCTTTTCGGTCTTCTTTGGTCTTTCGACTGCCACATTTCTCTGGCATGGTTTTCGACAACTCAGTGTTTCCCCACCCTCCATTCACCCATAATATTTCTTCATCCCCACATTCTGTCCTATTTAGTACGCTTAATACTTCACTAACCGTCGAGGAATATCGAAGTAAATGGGCACCGTTTATAGTTTGGAAGAAAACCAATAAAATTCATAAAAACAATACTAAAAACAAACGTTCCGTTTTCTATTCAAACATATGAACTGTCGTATACAATCACTTCATGTTTATTACATCAATAAAGGAAAAGTTCGGTGAGCTTTATGATTCGATGATAAGGTCATCATAGATGGAAACATGCAAAGAATTGTTTTGCTTACTTTACTTCAGTAAAGTTAAAATAATATTACCCATTGGCTAATTTGTTTTCTCTTTCTTTTTACTTACTGTATAATTTTTTTCACGTCACGTATCTTATAGTGCATCTATATATCAATAGTGATTTCAAACTTTGGCACAAGGCCAGCAATTTCTGGGGAGAGGATAAGACGTGTGCATCGATCTCACTGTTCAACTGGTACATTATTTTATCGACTCCGAAAGGATGAAAGTCAAATTCGACATTGGCGGAATTTGAACTCAAATCGTAAGAACGGATGAAATGCCGCTAAGCATTTTGGCCGCTGTGTTAACGACTCTGTCCGCCCGCTCGCCACCTTCTAACATATCTAATATATTAGACATTGTTTCGTATTACACAGGTGATTTGTTTCTATTATAGTATCATAATTTCTTCACTTTTTAATGCATCCTCCATTGAATATATTTACACTAAGTTAAATCAGAAATTTTCTGTGTCAATAAGGTATATTATGAACCCATCTCTATGCTATTATCTTCCACGTCTGGAATATTTCCTTGAAAAACCTCTCAGCAAACAATTAGTGCAAGAAAAGTGAAATCCAATTATAGGTACTTGAAATGTTCACACTACTTAAAATATCTGTCTTAAAGTTTCAGCGATATCATACTTTTAGTTTTGTTGTTATCTATTTTTTTCTTTCTTTCTTCCGTTATTTATTTATTTATTTTTCTCCATTTCAACGATACATATTCAAGTATTTTCATTCCTTTACTTATTCAAGATAGAACGTTATTCCACTAACATAATGTAAAGTTTATTTAACTGTAGAGAACTTTTACTACTACTACTACTACTACTACTACTACTACTACTACTACTACTACTACTACTACTACACTAATAATAATAATAATAATAATAATAATAATAATAATAATAATAATAGAGTCAAAATTAAAAGAAGAGTGCCACTGTTATCTAGTGAACGATATTTTGACATCTCGTGTGTCTTCAACTGGTTTTTGCTCTGTCAAGTCCATACTTGTTGCAAAGTGTGCAATAGACAAGCCTGGCTATATTGTCTTGGCGTCTGTTATATTGTCGTGGCGTTCCTTCTGGGCTAGTGGCGTACATTGGCTGGTAATATGTCATACAGTATCACCGTTTTCTCCACAGATTGTGCACTCATCACTCTCTGATGTGTTGTCTATTCTGTATTTTATGTAGTTTGTTCGTAGAGTTTGCTCTTGGACAGCACAGATTAGAGCCTCCGTTTCCGGTTTTAAACCACTTTTAGTCATCCATAGCCATCTTTTGTCTCTGTCTCCTTTTAGTCGTACAAATCGACATCAGGACTTATTCTTTGTAAGGGGACGTTAATGCACCAGCATCAGTTGTCAAGCGATGTTGGGGTGGGAAGAAACACAGGCACACAAACACACATACACACACACACACACACACACACACACACACACACACACACACACACACACACACACACACACACACACACACACACACACACACACACATATATATATATATATATATATATATATATTACATTAAATTACATTACATAGAAAACAACTATGCTCTTGAGTATATACTTGTGTTTGTATGTAGGAAATAGAAATAGAAAGAGAGAGAGAGAGTGAGGGAAGGAGTAGAGAGACAGAGATATCAAAGATGGTCGTGAATATTCGGATGATAGAAGTAATGACGTATGAGATTACTGAACTGTGACACTAACACATTAACAATAGCGTTGTGATGCCAACTGACGTTATTGAACTCTGCAGGTCCCGTTAAGTTTTAACGTCGCTGAAATGTTTCGCTTATCATCCCTCACTTGTGATGTTTTTCAATTGAAATGACAAACGACGTTCTTAAATGTTTGATTCGTAGACGAAATATTAATATTTGATGGCAACTGGTATCAGACTTGATTCTCCCACTTTTTATATGCATATATGTATGTATGTATGTATGTCTGTATGTATGTATGTATGTATATATTTATCTATCACTTTGTCTCTCTGTCTCTCTATCTGTCTGTCTCTGTCTCTGTCTGTCTGTCTGTCTCTCTCTCTACTAACACACACGATCACACATATACATATTTATGTGTGTGTATACACACACACACATATACACATGTATATATATATATATATATATATATATAT
>NC_068984.1:142707248-142711656 GCF_001194135.2 Octopus bimaculoides | reverse complement strand
TATATATATATACGAACAATTACAAAAGGCATGAACGCGAGCAGTATACACACACATATACGCACACCACGCACTCCAACACACGCACACACACATACACACACACACACACACACACACACACACACACACACACACACACATATATATATATATATTTATATATATATATATATATACACTCACATACACATATATGCAAACACACTCACACACACACACATACATACACTCACATACATATACCTTTACGTCAGAATTTATTCCCACGTGACTTCACCTCACAGACATTGCAATCATTTCTTCCTCTAGTAACAAAGATTGACGAGAAGTAACGTATTTTTTTTTTTGTTTTTTGACAATCATTATATTTTTACGTTCTTTCAAACTAACAGTTATTGTCAAATAGACAGGAATAAGCTATGTTTTACCACCATCCCGAAGGCAATATTTTCTATTTAAACAAACTTTTTCACTTCTGGCGTCTCCTCATTATATCATTTTTTACTTCTCCAGTTACCGTTTTGCAAAATATTTCTCTCTCTTTCTCTATTTATCTGTTAATGTGCGAATTCAAAACATATTCACCGTGGGCAGTAAAGTGCCAAACTCTATTCCTCGTGGTATTTTGAATAAGTTGCTTTTTCTTCCGTGTTCAAATACTGCTTACATCATCTCAAATTTTATAAGTTAAAGCCGGACTTCGGCAATCGTTAAAAATTACACGTTTCGGAATTATAACTTTACCGTGTTTTCAATTTCCTTCCACCTCAATTCCTACGCATCTTATACGTGAGATTTCATTAAAATTTCCTCTTACCTATTATCCGGCATTTTTACCTTTCTTTCACACCAAATTTCTCATTTTACTTCGACGTCGTGTATGAGATCTAACGTTATTAACACACAATTCTTTCTTCACCTCCATCTCTCTCTCACTCTCTCTCTCACTCTCTCTCTCTCTCTCTCCCTCTCTCTCTCTCTCTCTCTCTATGTCGTTCCATAGGATGCCCCCATAGGGGTTTCGGTTGCGCATACTATAGGAGTCACAGGGCACTGCTCCATGTGGTCCCGCAGTTTCCATCTAACTAGGAATATTAGGGTTTCATCCATTGTCTTGTATTCAAAATCCTCTGCACGACATCCTGCTACTTCAAAGCCAGGAATCTGATCTGTTACGTCCTGCCGATGACTAAATCCACACGCTGCTGCTGGCGCTTCGATTTATTGTCGTTAAGGTTTTGTCTGTCTCCTACCCTTCGACCTCTCTGGCCTGGTAAGACCTGCCTGAAGATTTCTCTCCCTCCAGCATAGCTTTCTGGATCAATGAAGCACACAGGCACTTCACCGTGACAAGGTACTTGTTGAATTGGCCATTGACTACTCATGAGTTCCTCGACCATTTGACGGGTCTTATTTTTTGTCCTGCAGGGTGTCCAACAATTATCCCCCTCACCAAGCAAGCTTGATGGGGTTGCCAGTTTAGACGCCGACAACCCAACCATCCGACAGGTTGTACTGTGTTACATGTTATCAGTAGCGCTCAAGCGCGACCTGACACCATCTTGTGTACTCTATATGTTTGTATGCCTTTCATTACTATAAGAATTTTAAATTTTTCTCCACACACACACACACACATATATATATATATATACACATAGCTACAGAGAGAGAGAGAGAGAAAGAGAGAGAGAGAAAGAGAGAGAGAGAAAGAGAGAGAGAAAGAGAGAGAGAAAGAGAGAGAGGGGTGGTCTTTAATCTTTCATTTGTTTCACTCATTAGACTGCGGCCATGCTGGGGCAACACCTTAAAGAGTTTTAGTCGCACAAATTGACTGGTACTTATTGTATTTGCTTTTTCGTCGAACTTCTAACTAATGAGGACGTAAATACATCATCTCCAGTTGTCAAGCGATTATGGGGACAAAGACACACACAGAGAGGCACGCGCATACACACACACACACACACACACACACACACACACACACACACACACACACACACACACACACACACACACACACAAACACACACACACACACATTTCTTTCCGTTTCCGTCTACCAAATCCACCTACAAGGCTCTGGCTGAACCCAAGCAACAGTAGAAACCATACTCGCAAGATGCCACGCAGTGGGATTGAATCTGGGACCATGTCGTTGGTAAGCAAACTTCTAACTACACAGTCACGCCTACTAATAAGGTACATCCCGGTCCTCGACACATATGGAGAACTCCAGTGAACCCTCGAGAATTCAATAGGTTAATAATATCTCTTATATTCAGCTATCGTATCTTGTTTGCATAATGTTCAGCATAATGGAGGGAGGGACTTTATCAGAAATTGTCATAATACAGGATGGTAACGATAACTGAAAATTTTAATAGTAGTAATTGTGATTTTGTTCATGTGAATAATGGTACTAATAACGTTAACAATAACGATGGTAACAATACCGAAATTGATGGTCAGAACCGTACTGCAATGAAATCTGTAGATAGACTAATAGACTATGTAATTCCAAGTGTCCGGCTAACTTCCTTTCAGGCAATCAATAGCTAATGAACAATATTGTTGAAAATGTGACCTTACTACTAGATTAACTGAGTATGTTTACATAGGTGGTTCTTGCAGCGACGTTAAAGTTAGCTTATGTAACTTTAATCAAACCTTCAAGTCCGAATGTAGGCCTAATAGGATGTTTCTTTAAAAGAGAATTTGGGAGTTAAAATTTGGGCGTAGTGGTTTACGTAGAGAAATGAAAGGTTCTGGAAGTAACTTAAGAGGCAGCAGTCCAAGGAAAATCATAAAGCAAAATACAGCTTTTGTGTTTTGTTCCTTTTTATTGTTGTTTTATCAGCCTTCCTGGTTTCGCTATAGTATTGAGCTAAATCCTAGACCAATAAAATTTGTCATGCAAGTACGAATCGGAAAATGAGAAAACGGTATTTTCATCCAATAAACAACTGAATGTTATTTGTTCCTTCTGCTATCTTTTGTGAAAGACCGAAGACTGATGACGCCATTTTACCTGGAAAGAAACGCAGTTATTCCGGTTTAATTTTGAATGTTTTTCAGCGTTTCCTGTCTTTGAATTTCATTTCATTTCAGATTTCGAATTTATAAAGGACACTCGGAAAGTCGATATATTGTTCATTCGTTTCATTTTCATTTTAATAAACAGAGTCAATCTCTATTTCTTACCAATAACAGTCGCGCTCTTCTTATTGTTTCTTTACCTTCGTGAAAAGTAAGTTTAATCTTGAAACATCATCATCGTCATCATCATCATCATCATTATTAGTATTATTATTATTATTATTATTATTATTAGTAGTAGTAGTAGTATTATCATTATTATTATTATTATTATTATTATTATTATTATTATTATTATTATTATCATCATCATCATCATCATTATTATTATTACTGTTGCCTTTGCGCAGCTTCTAACGCTGGAAATGTACTACGGTGTCAGCTGTTCACTACCAGTGAACTAAGGTAACACTCCTTATTTTTCGAGCACCTTCCGGAGTATTCGAGCGGTTCCAAGCAGTGCTGTTTTCTGCAAGTGCTCCACCCTTATTGCAGCCCCTATTTGCTCCACGAGATAATTTGCTCACTGTTCTCAGAGCTCCGACAATTACTGGTACTACTGCTACTTTTTACATCGACCACAGCTGCTTAACCTCCCAAGCTAACCTATTATTATTATTATTATTATTATTATTATTATTATTATTATTATTATTATTATTATTATTATTATTATTATTATATTTCATTTCGTAGGGTAGATACAAATGTTTTCTTGCCAAGTCCCGAGCTTGGACGAAATTTCTCAGGCAGAAAGTACCTTTCCCTCTATGTGCAGCTACAAGGTAGATACAATTTTCGAGCAATAGTTTGCCTGTCTTCAAGTCCAATCTATCCAACTTGTAGAATAGTTTTGCCGGAGCTGAATTTACTGTACCAATGATAACCGTTACAAGTCTAGCATTTGCTTCTGGGCATCACCGCATCCTTGATACTTCCATTTGAATTGTTCATATTTCCGAATCTTTTCAACTTCTTTGACTGCAAAATTTTTGTCTGAAGAATTAGAAACGTTCATCGCTATTGTTGTTGTTGTTGTTGTTAAATCATCATCATCTTCATCATCATCATTAACATCATTATTATTATTATTGTTGTTATTATTATTATTATTATTATTATTATTATTATTATTATTATTATTATTATTATTATTATTATTATTATTGTTATTATTATTTTCTCAATAGCCTGGCTACAAGAATTCAATTTGCTGCGGTTTATTAAGTTATATGGTCGTTGGCAGCTTATTTTGCTGGTGTCAAGTGGATTCATGACTGCAAATTGAAAATAAAATTGCGAA
>NC_068984.1:142698813-142707238 GCF_001194135.2 Octopus bimaculoides | reverse complement strand
TCTCTCTCTCTCTCTCTCTCTCTCTCTCTCTCTCTCTCTCTCTCTCTCTCTCTCTCTCTCTCTCTTGCTCTCTCTCTCTCCCTCTGTCTCATTGCTGTGAAAGAATTGGATCTGTATAAGACAAGGAATTAGTTCTTGGAAATTGGCTACTAGAGGAAGAAAGCAGCGTGCTAAAAGTAAATAAAATTGCAAATGATAAAGTCAAATACATTTGTCGAAAATAACCATTTTTAAAGATCACCAAGAATGATATATATTAACTTCATAGACATACGAGGGAGTTTTTCTCCATCATCATCATCAGCAGCAGCAGCAGCAGCAGCAGCAGTTTATCTATTCCTTTTTATTTTCATCATCGTTATGAAATTCTTCGCCGACACCAATCGGGGTTGCATAAATATTGTCAGCCATTATAGATACAGGAGCCTGCGTTTTAACTGAATCCTTCCCGACAAAATACCTCACAATGAGGCCTTTGAGGCCTTTACATCAGGAATGTAAACGCTACCGGAGTCAACATCGTCTTTCATTCTTCCAGGATCAATAAACTAAACTCCCTCCCAACAAAACCTACAACCAGAAAACAAGTCTACATTGCCGATCGAAATACTTCTTATTTCTTTACTGCCCACAAGGGGCTACAAACAGAGGGGACAAATAAGGACAGATAAACGGATTAAGTCGATTAGATCGATCCCAGTACACAGCTGGTACTTCATTTATCGACCCCGAAAGGATGAAAGGCAAAGTCGACCTCGGCGGAATTTGAACTCTTGAACGTAGCGGCAGACGAAATACCGCTAAGCATTTCGCCCGGCCGGCTAACGGTTCTGCCATCTCGCAGCCTTATATTTCTTATATTTCTACGAAATATTTCTTCTGACTCATTACACTGAGTTCAAGCCATGCCAAGGTTGACTTTGCCCTTGGTTCTGTCGGGGTCGGTAAAATACTACTGTATTTTGAGTACCGAGGCTGATGCTATCCTCTTACCCTAACCCTTCAAAATTTCAGAGCTTGTGCCAAAATTATAAAAAATTATTATTATTTGTCCGATGCTGCTCGTAAACGCATTTCTAATATTTATATATTTTTCTTAATATTAAGAAACAATGTTCTAATTAAACAATAGAATCAAATATCGTGGATAACTTCTTAGTTCGCTTTAACAAAATAAATATTGCGGTCTCTTGCGATCTCTTATCAACCATAGCCATTTTGATCTCGTTTCAGTTGTTGTTCCAACTACCTTGATGGCTTTCGTCAGTTGTCTGGGTTCCAGATCTACCTTCAGCCGGAAATTGTGCACTGATCTACATGGAAGGCCGCGGCAGTCGATTTCAATGGGGGAATGAGGCCGCATGCCATCTCTTGTCCTAATATTACAATTTGTTTATCTGGTGGGAAACATCGAGTCTCTCCTCCCAGGGCACTGTGAATGCGACCATGATGATTGTTTTTGTATTTTTTGAGAGTAGGAACATGTCTGGTCGTCATGATGTTACCACTATCACTCCTGGGACTACAAGTTTGCCTCTTTGGTTTGCTTGTATCATTCGTTTTGAGGCTGAACGCAAAATAGCAAACGGGTCCCTTTCCATTGCTTTCGCCTTAGAAGATTTGTCAACTACCTTTCGGAATTTCATACCATTTGGTGGAAATGACTGGTGTTTATTAGTTTGCACACTTTGCAGATCGTTCCACTTGGTAATTTCTGCAAAAATATTTGGGGTTAAAATATCTGGTCTTCCAGTATGTCTCATTGAAGTAATATTGTCAGTAAAGGTAGGCAAAGAATACAAACATTTTGTTGGTTTGTAGAATGATGAGATGTAACTGAAGAATATGGAATATATGTTGGTGAAGAATATTGATTGGAAGGAAAAGAAAGAATTTGAAATAATTAAACTGAAGATTTAGTATTAAAGGTAATTTTACTCAATATCAGTTTTGTCGAAACAGATACATTTTCGTAGGTATTACGAATGTGAGCATCCTGAATTTTATTCAAAGGTAGAGCGTCAAAGAAACTATCACCCAATGTATTTTTACCATCTTTATCGAATTTAGACAATAACGAATTAAAGAATATTTCAATGCTAATCCAAACCGTTCAAACGATTACTAACGTGTCCCATTAACTCAGAATTAGTTGAAGTAAATTCATCAAAAACTCTAAAAGTAAACAATGGTGGCATTCATGAATAAATGTTGCTAGGCATGTGATTGATGACAATATGAGATTTCTCTGTGATAACTAAGAAAGTAATCGTGGCCCAGGGACAGACACGAAATTATATACGAGCATGCAATCAACGAGGAGCATGAATTCAACTACGCAATTTCATGGAATTGCTCATGGAAGTGACAACAATACTTTGCTTTGGTCAGTGAAAAGAGAAAACTCAACAACAGGTGAATGGAATTTATCATTGTTGTTAGACGAACACTCAAAACTTACAAAAACAACATCACTATTTAAGATTCAAGCAATTATTTATAAAACCGAGGTGATGTCAGTTAAAATTGATGCAGACATTGTGAATAGGCATTAGAAAGATAGATTGCAACAGAACAGCTTCAATAACATGTCCGTATTCAAAAATATAAAGAAAAGGAATATGGAATATCACCAGGCTATCCATGTACAATTGTTAATTCAAAGACATTAGAATACAAATAAACGTCCACTAAAAATAATTCATACAAGTCGTAAATATGTATGCGTGCGGGTATGTGTGTATATGCATATCTATCATATGCCATGATAGATCGCTAAGCACTACACTACACACATTTTTTCTCTCCTTGTTTCTTTCTGTGTTCCTTTCTGTAGAAGAGCGTAGGCTCGAAACGTTAAAGACTTTTTCAATTCCCGAGCGTTAAACTAATACATCTGTTTGTTTTCTACACCACCTGTCTTCGCCCGTTGTTTTTTTTGTGTGAATTCTCCCTATATGTGTATATATATATATATATATATATAAAGCAAGATTTTCTTAAGTTAAACATCTTTTAAAGCTAAGAATACGATACTAATCTTTGAGAATGAAGGTTTCATATGGTATCAAGCGCTGTGGCTGTTTACAGCTTTTCGAACACACAATCCACAGGGTAATCTCTATTGAAGAAATTGTTTTTCGTAACGGTGTTGTCTATTTCCAGTTTAGTTTCAAATTTAAAATTGTTATATAGTATTTTTTGCTTAATAGCTGATAATCTTTCTTCCATTCTTTTAAAATAGTGAATATTTTAACTTTTCCATTTGCACAAGTATTTATATTTTCATTATATGGAACATTTTCAAAAGTTGATTTTTCTAGCGTTCAAAGGTGTTTGACTTTTGACTGAATTTTTTGTTTGTTTCTAGTTAAATGATTTCACCCCACCCAACGAAAATCTGCGCAGTTAGCTGCCCTCATTATTTCTTGTTCTGAAGTGAATTTCGTGTTTGTTACGGACCGGTCATGTTTCGGTGGTTGTCTTCGGTTGTTGATAATTTGTGATTCTTACGTTTTGTGATTACTTCTGATTGCTGTAGTATTGTAATACATTGCAGTTACTATGCTTGAAGTTGACTACAAAGGCTACATTCCTTTCTGGAAAATAGTTGAGGAAGTTCATGATGCAGCTGATGAAACTAGTTATTAACAGTGAAACTAAGCTGGGTAGTTTTGACGTGGCCATCATCTATACAAATATCCTCCAAGGATGAGGTTTAAAAGCAGTAGGATTCTGCATTTACAAGGATCCCACACAGCAATCACAAGAAATCCCTTAAAGAATTCATACTTGAAGGATTGCAATTGGAGCTAGAAAATAAGTTCTTTTTCTTTGAAAACCAATATTAGTTCCAAATGCAAGGATGGCAATGGAATGAAAGTTGCACCAACAACTGCAAGACTAATAATTATATTTCTTGAAGAAAAAAAAAAAAATCTATGCTCTTTCAGGGATTACATTTGATCAGCATTTCCAATCCTATCTAAAAGGAAGCTGGAAATATTCTTGGATGATTGCTTCAGATTTTAGAACAGAAGTAAGGAAGAAGTCAATTGATAGCGACTCTCAAATAGAGGGAGAGATAAACCGAAACATTTTAAACACATTACTTGGGGTTACGAATCACTGCTGTTTCTTTAAAGGCTTATGGCAGCCGTGATCGTCTGCTTCGGCATGTCTACCTTCTTTAGGAATGTACTATCTAACGGTTAGATTCTAACCGAACACGTAAATTAGTAAATTGATGTCTCTTAAACAGAAAAAGAATTAAATATATTTTTACCAAAATCAACATTATCAATTAACTTCAGGAATTTCTTCTAAATTTTTGAAAAATATTTCCCCGTACCTATAAGTGTCCTTAATAGCTGCCACTTAGATATTTTTTCCAAATTTCAATACTTAATTTATTGCCTAGAGCATTCACTATATGACCCATTAACTTAATTATCCGAATTCATGCAATTGTACACTTTAAATTATTTCCTTTAGCTCTATCTATCTATCTATCTATCTATCTATCTATCTATCTATCTATCTATCTATCTATCTATCTATTTCTCCCAAACTCTTTACCTTTATTTATGTGTGTGTCAATGTATGTGGATGTATATACACCTATGTACACATAAATATATATACGCATGTTTGCATATTTATGTACATACACAAACATACACACATGTGTAGGTATGTAAGTATGTACGTTTGTATGTATGTATGTATATATGTATGTATGTATGCCTATGCTGTATGTCTATGATGTACTTCAGGGAATGATTAGAGAACACATATTCCAAGACAGATCCTATTGTATTTGCAGTTAAGACTATAATATATCTAGTGTTTTCCGGGGAGTTAAGGCGGCGAGCTGGCAGAAACTTTAGCACGCCGGGCGAAATGCTTAGCGGTAATTCGTCTGCCGTTACGTTCTGAGTTCAAATTCTGCCGAGGTCGACTTTGCCTTTCATCATTTCGGGTTCGTTAAATTACGTACCATTTCCACTTACTATGACCAGCTTTACGTAATAGCAACTGTTAGGACTTACTGAAGGACTATCACGAGGGAATACTATCATATACCATCACGAACATGAGCATTCTTCATCTGATCTTCTATTGACCTCTTCTGATCTATACTCCACTAACGATTCTATCTTCACATTTAAATATATAAATGCCATTATCTGACCTGATAACAGTTGTATGACTGTTCATAATTTTATCCCATTATATATATATGTGTGTATGAGCGTGTGCATTTCTTTATTTATTCATCTTTCTCTCTCTCTCTCTCTCTCTCTCTCTCTCTATATATATATATATATATATATATATAAGTTTATATATATGTATGTGTACGTATCTACAAGTATAAAATACACACACATACAAATAAGTATGTATGTATACATGAGTTTATTTGTCATCATGTGTTCGTACATATGCGTATGTTAGCGGCTGTTTCTCTTGTCTGTTTGTCTAATACTCATCTATAATTGTGCATGCATTGATATACAATCAGAACATCCAATCAATCAATCACAATATCCAATAATGTATATATACTGCTTTGATATTTTATCCTTGTTTCTCGCTCATATCAATATATTTCGATCAATTTTCAATTTCGTTTCCATATAATTACCTGTAGCGGTAGCGAAGATATTTCCTCCGCCCCACTTAGCACACCCTTCGTATATATAAATATATATATATATATATATATATATATATATATATATACACATACACGCACACACACACACACACACACACACACACACACATATATATATATATATATATATACACACACATATACACACTCGTATGTACATATGTGTGTGTATGTGTATATATTCATATATATTTGTTTGTATGCATGTATGTATGAATGCATATTGGAGTGTATTCCCGTTTGATTTGATAAACGAAACAGAAGTGATGTGCTGACAATACATTGCGCTGCTTCTCCAATTTCCGTTTGTTTTCACTAAGAACGCCATTGAAAAGAGGATCAGAAACTTTTGTACAGGAGATCAATAAGACCAACATATAATAGCTGATCATTAACAAAAAAATTCTAATTATTATTATTAGTGTGACAAGTGAATTCGCCGAATCGTTTCGAGAACTAAAAAAAAAAAGAAAAAACCCGCTCTTGGCGATGAGTTCGGGGTCAACATTCTATGTGTGTGCATTTGAATATGGCTGTGTATGTGTGTGTATGTGTGGGCATGATTGAACGGGCTGCATTCTGTTTATTTGCAATATAAGTTCATCCAGTTTATACGTATCGATGCAGGTTGAATAGAGCTGCCTGGAGACGTCCACTTCGCAATTGAACCAACAAGATGTAACTTCATGCCACGTCTTAGGATATCTATGGAGTAGAAAGACGTTTTGAACAGAGATTTAAAATAAATCTATAGTAATCCCTTGCGCACACGGTACATCGCGGTTCACCTATCGAAGCCCAGTATACCCATCATGACTACCCGTCTGATAAGGGTACACCAGGCACATGCATCACAACCATATGTGCGCGACATGATGAACTCATATCAAGATAAACAGTGCATGACCTTCCAGGTGGGGGTCCACTAAGAATTTATTATTATTATTATTTCTTTTAATCTCAAGTTTTGTTAGAGCTCCTCGAGTCTTACATACGTAGCGGGCTTACTACCTGCAGCCTATGGTACCATGCTTTTCGTTTTTTTCAGCTCTCTAATACTTTCCTGATTACTCTGGCACTGCCAAAGAGGCAAACCTTTTGTAACAGTTCCACTGGACACCCTATTCCAATTTCCTTAATATTCCTCTTGATGCCTTCTGATACTGTCCCCAAGGACCCAACAATAATTGGCACTATCTTCACCTTCTTCATTTTCCATAGCCAGGCTATTTCGTACTTAAGAGGATTGTATCTCTCTATCTTTTCGCCTTCCTTCTTGACTATTCGTGGGTCAAAGGGTCATGCAACATCAACTACACAGCATACGTGGTGCAACCTGACCACCATCACAAGGTCTAGTCTGTTATGCTCTGGCACTTGATCTATTTGGATTGTGAAATCCCAGAAGATTTTGCTGGTCTACGACTCCGCCACTTTCTGCAGTTTGTGCTCATACCACGTTGCCTATTATTATTATTATTATTATTATTATTATTATTATTATTATTATTATTATTATTATTATTATTATTATCATTATTATTATTATTATTTAGAGACCTTCTACGAAGAATGTATTGGGAGGAGAGCCATAATATTTCAATTCCTAGTTTGGTATTTTAGATTGTCGAAGCAAAACTGATGGAGAAGGAATTTGACCAAAATGTCATCATCTTCGAGAAGTGAATTGTCTGAGAAATTAATCATTCTTCTGCTTCTCCTTTCGTTCTTTTTGTTGTTGTTTTTGAGACTCTTCGACGTCTTAATATTCTCCTTTTTGCTTTTCTTGTTAATGTTGTCTTTCTTGTTATTCTTGCCTCCTTATTTTCTAGCTTTTCCCTTGCTTTTATGGTTTTCCCTCTTCTCCCTCATCATAATCGTCGTCGTCGTCCTCGTCATCGTCGTCAACATGATCTTCCTTTTCTTCATCTTCTCGTTCGTTCGTTCTTTTTTCTTTCTTTCTTCCTTTCTTTCTTTCTGTCTTTCTTTCAATCGTTCTTTCTTTCTTTCTTCATTCTTTCTTTCTATCTTTCTTTCTTTCTTCTTTCTTTCTTTCTTTCTTTCTTCGTTCTTTCTTTCTTTCTTTCTTTCTTACTTTCTTTCTTTCTTTCTTTCGTTCGTTCTTTGTTTCTGCTTTTCTTTCCTTCTTCCTTTTTTCCTTCCTTTCTTTCTTTCATTCGTACTTTCTTCCTTTCTTCCTTTCTTCTTTCCTTCCTTTCTTTCCTTCCTTCTTTCCTTCCTTCCTTTCCTTCCTTCCTTCCTTCCTTCCTTCCTTCCTTCCTTCCTTCCTTCCTTCCTTCCTTCTTTTTTTCATTCTTGCTTTCTGTCCTTTACTTCAGGACGTTTGTCGCCTATCATTTGTCTGTCAGTATAGCGATCCTTCTCTTCCTCCTCCTCCTCCCTTTTTTCTTACTCTTCCACCGTCCCCTTCCATCTACTTTTGCCCTCCCCTCCTTCCTCCTACTCCTTCTCATCATCATCATTATCGTCATCATCATCATCACCAACATCACCATCATGTGCAGGAATATTGATATTAAACACTGCCGTTCTCATGATGACAATCATCACTTTTATCAGATTTACCTTAGTCACCACCATCACCACCACCACCACCACCATCACCACGACCACGACCACCACCAACACCACCACCACCACGACCACTATCACCACCACGACCACGACCACGACCATCACCATCACCACCACCACCATCACCACGACCACGACCACCACCAA
>NC_068984.1:142696746-142698583 GCF_001194135.2 Octopus bimaculoides | reverse complement strand
CACCACCACCACAACGACTACTACTACTACTACTACTACTACTACTACTACTACTACTACTACTCACTATCCCTCCTTGTCTTGCAGTTCTTTCGCCATTGCCATCTCGTATTTCCGCAGATTTTATTCTCACATCTAAACGTTTTATTTCCATTCGATATCATTCCACTAAGATGGCGGCGAGCTGGCAGAAACGTTAGCACGCTGGGCGAAATGCTTCGCGGTATTTCGTCTGTCTTTACGTTCTGAGTTCAAATCCTGCCGAGGTCGACTTTGCCTTTCATCCTTTCGGGGTCGATAAATTAAGTACCATTTGCGTACTGGCGTCGATCTAATCGACTGGGCCCCCTCCCCAAAAATTTCGGGCCAGGGGCCTAGATTAGAAAACAATATCATACCACTAAGTTTATAAATGTTGTTGTTGCTGTTGTTGCCGTAGTTGCTGTTGGCAACGGCGGTAACAGAAGTGGTGGTGTTGCTGGTGGCGGTTATGATGGTCTTTCATTCATAGCACATTTCCAATCAGGCAGACATACCAAAGACATTTCTAGCTGTTACCATTCCAGCTTCTTGGAGACAGCAGATCATCGAATTCTTCATTATATCTAGATGGTACATGACTAGAGGGATATTTGACTACTATTTCCAGCATAGGCATAGCAGTGGCTGTGTGATAAGTAGCTTGCTTACCAACCACATGGTTCCGGGTTCAGTCCCACTGCGTGGAATCTTGGGCAAGTGTCTTCTACTATAGCCTCGGGCCAACCAAATCCTTGTGAGTGGATTTGGTAGACGGAAACTGAAAGAAGCCTGTCGTATATATGTATATATGTGTAGATATGTATGTGTGTGTGTGTTTGTCCCCCCAACGTCGCTTGACAACCGATGCTGGTGTGTTTACGTCCCAGTAACTTAACGGTTCGGCAAAATAGACCGATAGTATAAGTACTAGGCTTACAAAGAATAAGTCCTGGGGTCGATTTGTTCGACTAAATGCGGTGCTCCAGCATGGCCGCAGTCAAATGACTGAAACAAGTAGAAGAGTAAAGAGAGAGTAAAGGAGTATATCTATTCTCTCCACCCCCAGACTTTCTTGTTAGTAAGTTCTTATTGTTGGTGCTGCTGGTGCTGCTGCTGCTGTTGTCGTTGGTGGCGGAGGTGCGTGTGTGTGTGTGTGTGCTCTTAGTTAATCTTATTCTGCGCATTGGTTTTCTTCTGGAACTCAGTTACGATCTTATTAAAGCTGAAGTTTATGATCCTTTAATCGTTGTTGTTGTTGTTGTCGTTGGTCTTGTAATTGTTATTCTGATGGGAATCGCTATTTATCTATGTACTTTTATACATTTATCATTTTTTGTTTTTGTTTTATCGAATCTTTCTCATCCATCATCGTCTTCTTGCTATCGTTGTTCATTCAGAAACTCTTTCGCTGAATTTTTTTTACGTTTGTTGTTGATGTCACTGTTGTCATCATCGTTGTTGTTGTTGTTGTTGTTGTTGTTGTTGTTGTTGTTGCTGTTCTTCTTCTTCTTCTTCTTCTTCTTCTTCTTCTTCTTCTTCTTCTTCTTCTTCTTCTTCTTCAATTCTTCTTCTTCTTCTTCTTCTTCTTCTTCTTCTTCTTCTTCTTCTTCTTCAATTCTTCTTCTTCTTCTTTTTCTTCTTCTTCTTCTTCTTCAATTCTTCTTCTTCTTCTTCTTCTTCTTCAATTCTTCTTCTTCTTCTTCAATTCTTCTTTTTCTTCTTCTTCTACAAAAACAACTCATCCTCCTGCCGCTTCTGTTGCAGCTGGTACTACTACTACTACTACTACTGCTACTACTACTACTACTACTACATC
>NC_068984.1:142692548-142696736 GCF_001194135.2 Octopus bimaculoides | reverse complement strand
TTCTTCTTCTTCTTCTTCTTCTTCTTCTTCTTCTTCTTCTTCTTCTTCTTCAATTCTTCTTCTTCTTCTTTTTCTTCTTCTTCTTCTTCTTCAATTCTTCTTCTTCTTCTTCTTCTTCTTCAATTCTTCTTCTTCTTCTTCAATTCTTCTTTTTCTTCTTCTTCTACAAAAACAACTCATCCTCCTGCCGCTTCTGTTGCAGCTGGTACTACTACTACTACTACTACTGCTACTACTACTACTACTACTACATCTTCCTTCTTCACATCCTCCTTCTCCTCCTCTTCTGCCTGACCCTCTCAGGCATTTATATCAATAACATCAACACGAACAGGAAAAAAAAAACACACAAACACACACAAAAAAAAAAGGGAAACTGCAAACATAACAGACATTCACAGACACAGAAGCATATTCCTATCTCTGCAGTTCTTGTTTCTTCAAAGTCCCTAATGTCTCCACTCGTTAACGACAGCTGCCTTTGTTTTGCATCAAATTCTATTGGGTTTCTTCACACGATGAACTCTGTCACAGTTTGCCCTATATATATATGAGTGTGTGTGTGTGTGTGTGTGAAAGTGTGTGTGTTAATATATACACGCACACACACAAACATATACACGTAGTGTTGAAGGTCAGTTTTTTCTCATTTGTTATCAATGTTAATTAGAAAATATTCCTAAAGCTATGGCATTTGGCAATATTTTTTCCAATAATTCCTATATTATTTTTAAGAATGTTTTTTACTTCTTTAATTATGATTATTTATGATTCTGAAAACTGTGTTGTTTTTTCCCCCTGTACACATATGCGTTATATACGTCAATATATATAAATATGTATACATACATGCAAACATATATACATACATACATACATACATACATACATATAAACAAACAAAAATACGCTGTTTTTGATGTTAAAATTCCAATGATGGAGACTTGGATCTAGGTTAGAAACCGGTTCTTTCACTGTTTGCCAGAAATCTTGAAATAAAACTGAACAATGACATGCATACATATATACATACATAGATACATATATACATACATACATACATACATACATTCATACATACTTAGATAGATAGATACATACATACATACATACATACATACATACATACATACATACATACATATTATGGCTGTGTGATTAAAAATATTGCTTTCCAGCCGCACGGTTCCTGGTTCAGTCCCACTATGTGCCACTTTGAGCAAGAGTCTTCTAGCGTAGTCTCGAGCTGACCAAAATATGTGGGAGGTTTGGCACATGAAAACTGAAGCGAAGCTCAAAATGTGTATGTCTGTATATATAATGTATGTGTGTATGTATGAGTGTGTATGTATGAATGTGTATGTGTATATGCATGTATGTATTTAAGTATGTATGCATGTATGCATGTATGTGTGTATGAATACATGTATGTATGTACGTACGTACGTACGTATGTCTGTCTGTCTGTCTGTCTGTATGTATGTATGTATGTATGTATGTATGTGCGTATGTATTTGTAGTTCTATCTTTATACTGTCTAGAATATGATATATATATATGTGTGTGTTTGTGTGTGCGTGTGCGTATGTTTTGTTCGTTTGTGTGTGCACGCGCGTGTGTCTGTGTGTGTATATGTGCGTGTGCGTGTGTGTAAGAATGCGTGTGTGTGTGTGTGCGTGAGTCTACGTATTTGTGTGTGTATATGATTATATATGTCCACTGAATTCGTTGGTGTTTATATTCTTCGATTGTGCCCCTTAAATTGACCCGGTGCCCATTTTCCCCCCCATTGATTTGTCGATTCTTTGACACACATCTTCAAGTCCAGCAGCAGTTGACGACGCATTCCTTTGGGAAGCTCTATATTACACCCTGCCGCTGGCCATGCAACACTAGTCATAAGTGTTCAAGCATGGATATGGCTATAATTCATATTTACTACCTGGCAGGAACCTTCAACCATCGAAACGGTAATGTCTGCCTATGAAACCGAGATCACGGATCAACATTGCAGGAAGAGGTAACTGCAAACAGAAAGCTATATTCGGAGTTTATATTTCCCCTGTACCCCAATATTCTCAGTTAGGAATATGAACCTGAGTGTTAAGGATGGCCTAAAACAAACTATGACCTCTTCCACCTGTAGCAGCCTACCAAAATTCTCGTTTACCGAAAAGTATTTTACACCTGAGTGCCACATTGCTTCTTCGTATTTTCGTATCAGGTTTTACTCCTCAAAGGTTTGTCTTCCTGGGTCACTCACAAAGCTGCAATGCAGAATTTATAACTACAACCGCTCACAGCGATGACGTTTCATTTAACCCTCCAGTCCACTCTTAAACAAAATTCCTGACAAGAACCAATGGTCTGTCAACTCCAAAATGGCTTTATGGCCCATGCCTTCATTATCCTGAGTAGTTCTGTTTCTGCCAAAATTGCTATATCTATACATTTACCTATATACAAACATACTCAAACACAGGTGCATCCCTACCATACATGCGCAAGCTCATACAAAGACAGGTAAAACAAACAATAATAATTATATAACTTGCATTCATAGATACACACACACTTAGGTATGTACTTTGTATGTACCTGCAAACAAACGGCCACAGTAACCATGCCACAAACATACGTACACATACACTTACACACACACACACACATATATATATATATATATATATATATATGTACATATACAAGCGTACATGCATTAAAATGCACACACACACACAAACGTGGCTATGCATATATATTCGAGCATACATAAATACATACACGCATAATAGCTAAGCCACATATACGACTCCCAGTTAACAATCGTGGGGACTATTTCACATACTGCAGCACACGTCCACTAATGTACACCTCATACATCACATATTCTCACGGCCATATACACACGGTTAGGAACAGCAGATAACCCTGTACACACACTGGTAGAGATATATAAGCATACTGGTCCTATGTATGTATATATATATATATATATATATATATATATATATATATATATATATATATATATGTATATGCACCCAACTACATACAAACACTCTCATCATCATACAACTCACAGTTAACGTCAACTTAACATAACATCTCACAGTACATGCAAACGCAGGAATGAACACACGCAGATTCACACACTCGCACACACACACACACACACGTACACACAGAGTCACATACATATACACATCATGTGACCACGTGACCACGTTACTTCTGCGATATTCTCCTGACGGCTGCCAGTAGAGATGTTTATAGATTATATTTAATTAAATTTCCAACCAAGTTCAGGCGAGGGGGTTGGGAACAGAGAGATCGCGGGTGAGAGAGAGAGAGAGAGAGGAAGAGAGAGGGAAGAGAGAGAGAGAGAAAGAGAGGGAAGAGAGAGAGAGAGAGGAAGAGAGAGAGAGAGAGAGAGAGAGAGAAAGAGAGGGGGGAAGAGAGAAAGAGAGTGCATTGGGAAGAAACGTAGATGGCGCGGAAGAAGCTGGAGAATTGTTCGAACTTTCATAATAAACGACGTAATATAATGTGTGAAATAATACTTCGCTGACACATCGCTGACATTTATATGTCAGCGATGTGTGTAGATATGTGTGTATATACGCAGGTTTGCATATATATGTAAGTATGTACGTATGCATGTATGTATATATGTACGTATACGTTTGTACCAAAGGATGAAAATATGTGCATGTATGCACATAGATATATGTATATATATATATGTGTGTATGTGTATATATATATATATGTATATATGCATGTATTTGTGTATATTTTTGTATATACACACACACACATATTATATATATACATATATATATATATGTATGTATATATGTACTTATGCTTGCATATAAATTTATATAAGTTTATGTGGCTGCGTGTATATAAACATATACATCCGTGTACGTCTTTGTGTATGTATAAGAACATTTGCATGCATAGCAGGATGTAATTAGGTGTACATATGTATACACACGTCTATATCTATTTATGTATATACACATCTAATTCTCTCTCTCTCTCTCTCTCTCTCTCTCTCTCTCTCTATATATATATATATATATATATATATATATATATATATATATACATACACACACACACACACATATATATATATACATACACATATATATATATATATATATATATATATATATA
>NC_068984.1:142692036-142692490 GCF_001194135.2 Octopus bimaculoides | reverse complement strand
TGTATTTGTGTATATTTTTGTATATACACACACACACATATTATATATATACATATATATATATATGTATATATATATATGACATACTCCATCTCCAAATCTCTTTCTAGCTTCTACTCTGTCTTTTTTCTCGCTCAGTCTTCTACGCTCACTCTCACACTTCTTCCTCTACGCTTCTCCCAATATCATCATTGGTATTGTGGCTGGCATTATTTTTTGTACTCCATCCTGGTCCATCCTATCTATCTATCTTTCTATCTATCCATCCATCCATCTATCTATCTATCTATCTATCTATCTTTCTATCTATCTATCTATCTATCTATATATCTATCTATCTCTCTATCTATCTATGTATGTATCTATCTATCTATCTATCTATCAATGTAAATGTTGGTCTATGCTGTACCTTTGTATGTGCATATACGTATGCGGTTATATATTTATATATATA
>NC_068984.1:142681459-142683959 GCF_001194135.2 Octopus bimaculoides | reverse complement strand
ACACACATATGTGTGTCTGTGAATATATATATTTGTATGTATATGTATATGTATTTATGTATATATCTTTGTATATAAGATGAAGCTTCAACGTTCCTGAACTTTAGTCAAACCTACTCGTATTAAAATTGATGAATTAAAGGTAATACCATGCCATCATATTAAAGCGAAAATAAGCTGTTTTCTGTATTCTGTCGATGTTTACACATGCTACAATATAATAATGTGTTTCATTTTCATTTCTGTGTTTATTTGTTATGTTGTTATTTATTGGTTCTAATAACAACATATCTCTTAATTTCTCCCATTTATCTCCTCAAGGATATCGTTAAATCTACTATTTCTCCTTCATTATAATTGTCAAAATCTCTTAACATTCATCTCATATCTTGCTGCTCCACACTGCATTAACACATTACTATTGTCTGTTCTCAAGAGTCGCTGCTCGGAGAACAACAATTCAACTAGAATTTGTCAGGTTTCTTTCCGAGATCGGGAACCAGTTTCTTATTATTTGTAACTCTCTTTCTCTCACCCTGTCTCTCTCTATCTCCATCTGTCTCTCTTTTTCTCCATCTGTCTCTCTCTCTTTCAATCTCAATATTTTAAGTAATTAAACGCACAACACAAGAAACCAGCTTCAGTTCGTAATTGATGTTTCAGCTCCTACAATAGCACTGACTTCCTTTGCACTTACTATGGCTTCTTCCAAAGAAAAAGTACGAAAAGACGTCATTTATATCGTCAACAGAGGTGAGTGGATTTCTCGTAGTTCTATGTATCTGACAAATCAAGGAGTACCAAAGTTTCTTAAAAAGTTAAACATCAGCAAACATACCAGAAACTTTTAAACATCAAAGTGTACCAACACACCAAACTTTAAATGTCCACCGGTGATCCAGGTCAGTAAATTTCAATCGATAGCATTTATGGATCTCATCCAATCGTGATCTAAATGTTGCATCATATCTTTGCCATTGTCATTGCTGCTTTTATATTGTTACTACTTAGCCCCACAACGACTATAAGTTGTCTGGATACATAAGGCATGCATATAAACAAATCGAAAATAGAAATAAAAACAACAAAATTCAAAGGACTTACACAGCAAATGAATTAGGTTGAGACTTAGTTTAAAACGGATAAAATGAGAGGGGTGATGCAGCACCCCAAGCAAGAGGAGAAAGGAAACATCCACGAGAAAGAATATTATATACATACATACAAACACACACACACGCATATATATATATATATATATATATATATATATATATGGATTCAGGTGAATATGGTACTTAAGTTTAGGAACCAGAGTTTAGTGCGGTATTATTCATATAATTTCACAGTAAGGTGATTAAAATCAAAATAAGCAACAAGGATATTAAGAGGTAATGCAGTACGATCGTTTCATGCAACCCTCATTGGATTGAACAATATAGGCGTAAGAGTAGCTGTGTGGTAAGTAGCTTGCTTATGAACCACATGGTTCATGGTTCAGTCCCACTACTGCGCACCTTGGGCAAGTGTCTTCTACTATAACCTCAGGCCGACCAAAGTCTTGTGAGCGGATTTGGTAGACGGAAGCTGAAAGGAGCCCATCGTATATATGTATATATATATCTATATATATATGTGTGTGTGTGTGTGTGTGTGTGTGTGTGTGTGTGTGTGTGTGTGTATGTTTGTGCGTCTGTGTTTGTCCCCCAACATCGCTTGACAACCGAAGCTAATGCTTTAAAGATGACATCAACGTACCCGGAGAATATTTATAAGCTATAATTTGGATTCATGGAATGGGATGTTGTTATATTACACCAAAGTGAAGATTGAGAAAACAAGCTGTTTTCTTAATGTAAAAAGTATGTTTGATTATTTACAAAGTTTTCAGCAACAGAAATAAGCAAATAAGAGATTTATGTAGTAATTAAGAAATATTGTTGCGGAGCTAAAACGCTCGCATTTAATAAAGAAGCTAAATTAAGTACCTGTTGCATACTGGGATAGATCTAATCGACTGGGTTCCCTCCCACCAAATTACGGGCCTTGTACCTAAAGTAGAACAGAATATTATTTAAATTATGTTGGCATGTAAGGGAAACAATTTTGAATAGGTTTCATTGTTATTATGACCTCATAATCTAAGAACAACCTTCATTGTATACTGGGGAATAGTAATGGGAAAATGACTAAGAAAATGTAAAAGATTGCATAGAGATTGGTGTGTCAAATTCGAACTGTTAAGCGAATAAAGGATTGTACAAGGTAGAAGGAAAGAAATAAAAAAAGACGTTAAATAATATTTTCCGTATTTAGAGATGCTTCGGCTTTCGTCTGGTTTCGAAATAGAAATGTGATTATGTTTCTTCATTCCAGTCAGAATCTCACTAACGATACTTTGTGATTCTTTACTAAGCTTCTGTGAGGCCCATTTATATACAGACAGGAACAAAGAAGAAGAAGAAGAAGAAGAAGAAGAAGAAGAAGAAGAAGAAGAAGA
>NC_068984.1:142676546-142681261 GCF_001194135.2 Octopus bimaculoides | reverse complement strand
AGAAGAAGAAGAAGAAGAAGAAGAAGAAGAAGAAGAAGAAAAAGAAGAACAAGAAGAAGAAGAAGAAGAAGAAGAAGAAGAAGAAGAAGAAGAAGAAGAAGAGAAAGGAGAAGAATTATAGCAATGCAGTGACGTTGATGACGATGATGATGAGGAAGAAAATGATGATGATGATGATGATGACCACGGCGACAACTATGACGACAGCGGCGACTATCATGATGAAAGAGAAAAAGAAAATGAAAGCAATCCTGCATTTTTGGCGTGAACCTAACAATTATATGAAGTTGTAAAAGTGTTGTTGTCCATACGGACATTCGATTGAAGGTCTATTAGGGTGCCAGAACCTCCATTTCCAAGAAAAGATTTCAATAACGAGCTGAGATTATTATTTAAATGGATTCTCTTGTACAGCATCCAGTGTAAAAAGTCTTCGTGGCAGAAAATTGCGATTTCTTCGACCTTCTTTAAATTATATCTTATAGCATCGCTGAGATGACATTAGAGCGATTCAAATGCTAAATGCTAAATGTGGAAGATGGAAATAGCTGTAAAGATATAAAGAGGCAACGTGAAGCACGTACAACATTAAACTGTGTGCGCCATATAAGGAACACATAGTCACATATGTAAATACATATGTGTATGCCGAAGAATGTATCTTCTTACACATTTATGTAGATAAACTATTGTGTGTGGGAGGGTATATATCTTCATATACATACATACATAGAGGTGTGTGTGAGTATATATATGTGTGTGCGCGCGTATATTACGTATACATATTTAATTTGATACAAAATATACAGAATACTACATCTTCTTCATCAGATAGAGCTAATTAAAAAGTTATTGAATTAACATGTCAGTATTCTGGAAATGATACAAAACGCGTGCGCACACACATATATGTGATATATATATAAATATATAGTTTTAGGGAAAAGAACCAAGGTTCATGAACTCATCGATGAAAATCCACTGTCACATATAGTTTCCCTAAAACTATATATTTATATATATTTTATACTGTGAAACTTAATAAATTTTTAATAAATTGATTTTAATTGAGATTTTACCTGAAATTTTGGATTTTTTCCCTAATATTATTAATATTATTATTGTTATTATATATATATGTGTGTGTGTGTGTGATGTATAGAAATATATATGTATGCATGGTTAATATGTATGTAAAAATAGTTGCGTAAATACCTGCATAAATGTTCCAAGACAGTGAGTTCAAATTTCCTTGTTACACACACGTGTTTGCCTATTTGCGTGTCCGTGTGCTTGTAGGCACACGTGACCCTGTGCTTGGGCAGCTGGGGTCCCCATCAAAGCGTCGTAGGTACAGTTACCTGCCCCGGATTCGTATAATTTCTTCAGCAAAAAAACTTTAATTTACGCCCCTCTACTACACACTGCTGGCAAAACTAAGCATTGAGATTGACAGGGCTCACAATCAGTGTCAAGTAAGTGTCGTAGTGTTAACGAATCAGTGACCGAACAGCACCTCAAAAATCTTCAGACATGGTAGGGGATACATTGGTTCGCGGATGATTATATATTTATCAATTCTTAGGGTGAAAAACGCTAGAGAGGGTTTTGAAGGAATTTTTGGCTGCTCTGTTTAGCAGATCAGGTATACTTTATTTAATACTGCATTGCCAATAGTTTATTCTTCCGTTCTGACATTACATCTTTAATTAGATGTTGGAGTGATATTTGAAACAAAAACAGTCGCAGAAGGAGATACCTTCGTTTAAACGCTTGGTACCTCCGTAAGGTGCTAGAGACAGGATTCGAAACCCTGTCATTCTCGTTCGTCCATTATTATTCACTTCACCAAGCCATTTCCAATTTTTTTTAGAAATGGGTTTATGTAATTTCCTTCATATCAATAATTTTACATTTTCATAAAGCAGTGAGCTGAGAGAATCGTTAGTACGCCGGACAAAATGCTTAGCGGCATTTCGTCCGTCTTTACGTTCTGAGTTCAAATTCCGATAAAGGCTGACTAGAGATTGAATGTTTTATCTTATAAGACAATACACAATACGCTTTTACTCTTTTACTGGTTTCAGTCATTTGACTGCGGCCATGCTGGAGCACCGCCTTTAGTTGAGAAAATCGACCCCAGGACTTATTCTTTATAAGCCTAGTACTTATTGTATCGGTTTCTTTTTGCCGAACCGCTAGATTACGGGGACGTAAACACACCAGCATAGGTTGTCCAGTGATAGTGGGGGGACAAACACAGACACACAAACACACATACATACATATATATATACATATATACGACGGGCTTCTTTCAGTTTCCGTCTACCAAATCCACTCACATGGCTTTGGTCGGTCCGAGGCTATAGTAGAAGACACTTGCCCAAGGTGCTACGCAGTGTGACTGAACCCGGAACCATGTGGTTGGTAAGCAAGCTACTTACCACACAGCCACTCCTGCGCCTATTTCTATGGCTTCGTAAGTTTGTTCCTTTATGATTAATGTACCCTACATCCTTGTTCTATTTCAACACGAGTATTAAATGGTTTAAGTTTGAAGAGGTTTTCTCACTCTGCATCTCTTTTCGTGTTTGGAATACGAACTTTAACATTTTTGTCAAATATGTTTATTTAAAACAAAACTAACCCACACCCTAACCACTGTGAAACATACCCTTCTGTGCTTACGTCACACCTACTGAAAACCTTTGTTATGGGGTATGATTTCAGAGAGATGGAGCAGCTATTTCTAGCAGCTTGATGTATGGCGTAAAATATTCCCTATAGGGAATTTATCAACATATCAATATATGTCTATATCACCACTGAACTCTATCAATATAATAGATACCAGGTTGTGCTGAGAAAGATATCGAACATCAGTGGTACTATGAATTTGTTAAAAAGGAAAGAAAAAAAAACTGTTAGCAATTTTCAATGTTTTTTATTGTACATCTCTATCGATATAACATAAGCTGTTTCGTATCATGTCTGTTGCTTCTCGCCCTCATCGATTATATATTACAATATTTATTTACAACCAACCACTATCTGATGTCTGCCGTTTCACCTGGGGTTATACTTTAAGAAGACTTTTAAGAGCTAATCAAGATGAGAATAACTGAAAGTTGGCTTTAGAATGAACATAAAATGAAAGGTGAAACGAAAATAAAATGAATAAAAAAAAAAACTTATTAGTGCTTCAATCAAATGTGAACAACTTTGATTTTTATTACACAGAATAATAAATTAAAAAGACTAAGAATGAATAAAATAAAAATAAGAACAAAAAAAAATTGAGAAAAAAAAAACTCGAATCTGTAGGAATATAAAAAACTATATTACTTTCTGTTCTTTCTTATATGATATCTTCCGATATCAATCAATGAGCGACACGTGTTAGAATGGCTTGAGTAAAAGTCTACACTAAAATGTACGAAGACTAAGAATATACAAGATATTGATTCAAAAGAACTAACAGGAATCAATATCTAATATTCTTCGATATCCAGATCATTCCACACTCCCATATGCGCTGCAGCTGTGCAAGTTGCAGATTTAATAAACAGAAGAAACACAATTGATGCAGCAAAAAGGAAAAGAAAAATATTATTATTATTATTATTATTATTATTATTATTATTATTATTATTATTATTATTATTATTGTTATTGTTATTGTTATCGTTGTTGTTGTTTTGTGATGGTATTTTTGTACTCGTTTTATTTCTTATAGAATTTAGGAAAACTTTTTTCTTTTTTTTTTACCAATTTCCATCATAGTTGGACGCTTTTTCCACCTCTTTTCTATCTTCCTGGTCTTCCCGCCCCGGCTGTACCTCCTCTTCCTCCTCCTCCTCTTCGTCTACATTAATGTATTTTGGAAGTCTAACAGAGAAAGAATTATTAATGTCGACTCTGTAATTCATCACTTCTTATTGAATATCATTGCCAGAATATTCCATAGCCGTCAATTTCGGTGACGGTTTCGCATTATTTTCATCTTTATATTCTAGTTTTATGACATCCATTCAACCCCAGTAACAATACTTTGATGGTTGTTATTGTCAGTCTTGCCTGAGAAGATGTACGATGAACAGCCTTCCAGTTGCGACCATCCCGCCTTTTATTCCAACTTCAGACAGCTAGAGATACATTATCCAATACTAACATATTTAGAAGACGTCAGAGCATTATTTCTAATATTTTCTGGGTGACATTACTCCTCAGATGGACATACCTAGTGGAGATTTCTGTCTCGCTGCTTCGTAGTTGCCTTTTAAAAAAGCTTGGCAAAACTCCACATTAAAAGTAATTTCAACGTTTTGACGATCGCAACGGAACCACTAATTGGAATAAATATTTATCGATCTTGATTTGTCGAACTACTAGACTATTATTATCATTATTATTATTATTATTATTATTATTATTATTATTATTATTATTATTATTATTATGTGTTTTTTCTTCTTTCTTCAAATTTCCTTCCATTTCTTGCTGAGTGTTTTCCGTACACCTAGGGCAGAGAAGCTCATTTTATTCATTCCCAGTTTACACACGCAAATTCACAGGTAAAATATGTATTAAATCATCATCATTATTATTATTATTATTATTATTATTATTATTATTATTATTATTATTATTATTATTAACAAATACCAAGCAGAATGGACGTGTCCACAGCGTGGTGCTGGAAGGATAGATCA
>NC_068984.1:142674757-142675991 GCF_001194135.2 Octopus bimaculoides | reverse complement strand
TATAATTATAACTACGAAAAATACATCAGCACATGTCCATGGGCGGTGATCAGTTAAAAAAGTAAACGCTGTAACGACGGAACTCACAACAAAACCAAGCGAAAGAGAAAGAACGACGGACAGGTAATCATAAATGCTATGAAATAGTTGATTGATGATACATCAATAATAATTATAATTATGATTATAACTACGAACGAAACATCAACACATGTCCATAGGCGCTGTTCAGATAAAAATGTAAACGCTGGGAAAACGGAATCTATAACAAACTCAACCAAAATAGAAAGAAAGACAGACTGATAATCATAAATACTATGAAATGGTTGATTTATGATTTACATACACACACTACTATACAACACTCAACCAAGAACACACAAGAATAAGCTCATACTATGAATACCCAACAAAATGAACAAAACCCACAACATGTGACATAAAAGGCCGATAACCGACTGAAGAACACAACAGGCTCTACGCAAACAACACGCAATACAAAAACTTATACAACAGAAGACTCAAACCAAACCCTATAACAAAACGTACTGATACAATACATTATCCACTACTCTCTAAAAAATGCAGCACACGTCGCCACACCAGCACAAAAGTGCAACAAATAAGGTAATAGAAAGTTGCTGGAAAATTTCAGATCTCGAAAAATAGTGGTGATGATGATGATGGTGACGAACGTTACCTTACCTCAGTTTATGTGAGACAGGAGTTTCCGAAGAAACTCTGGTTGTAACAGCCAAAATGAAGCTGGAACATTAAGCGAAGACATCTAGCTTGGTAGTGGGTCATTAAAGTTGCAGACTGACCACAGCTGTTATCCTAATACAGCATGGAGGAGGAAGTTATCCTAATAGAGCCAGGAGGAAGAAGTGGACCAGTGAAGAAGACAGGATAGTGATTCAGTGCTACGTAGAAAGTGAACCGAAATGTAGGGGCTATTTTAACGGACGTTAACACTTAGGGTAGAGAAGGGTATGTTTAAAATATATATAAAATTGTAGGATGGAATGTATAAATATTAACTACGTTGCTAGGCCCGTTTCCACAAATCACATGGTTTTGACATCAGAGACGGTAATATTGGGAATAACACAACATAGTTCGTATTATCCGTGGGCATCCGGTTAATCATTGATTCATTTTATCAGGTAATACTGCAAAACCTATCTAGCTATGTGGGTATTTCTCCATGTACTTGGTATATATATATATATAT
>NC_068984.1:142672704-142674313 GCF_001194135.2 Octopus bimaculoides | reverse complement strand
AATTATATTAAAATTCTAGCATCACAGCATTGTTTCATTTCGTTTCTAGTATAATGACGGTTGAAAAAAAAAAAAGAAGAGTTCTGCCATTTTTGCAATATTAATTCAATTTAAGTTCTCAGTTGACATTCAGTTTTGCAAATTGCTCTTCGAATAACGAAAATATAATTATCATATATATAGTGAAATTAAACAAAAAATTCGACCTTTTGCGAAAATATCTGATAATTATTTCTATCAATGAGTGAAATTGGTCCATAGAATGCATTGTTTAACAGAGAGAATGAAAATTACATCCACTCTGGTATATATAGTTTTAGCACCAATGGCTGTTTGAAACGAATTTAACCCTAACGTTTGACTCTGTGTTAGAAACAAATTTCTTTATTATTGGTTAATGGTGAATTAGCAAAAAAGATCCTGTAAGCATTTGTTCCGATTTTTCGTTTTCAGTTCAAATCCGATCCAGGGGAACTTTGTCTTTCATCTTTCCAGAATAGGTGAAAATAGATGTTCTCGGCCTGCGCGGGTTATACCAATTAAAAACCTTCTTTCAAATTTGTTTTATTTTTAAAGACAATAGAATTGGATGTGATGGCAGAATCGTTAGCACGTCGTGCAACATGTATAGGCAGCATTTCGTCCGTTCTTACGTTCTGAGTTCAAATTCTGCCGAGGTCGTCTTTACCTTTCATCCTTTAGTACCAGTTGAGCCATGTAGATGACTTAATTCTCGATATAAATGGCTTAATCCTCTCCCAAAATGGCTTAATGGCACACAGCGATCAGTCGGAATTAGAGAGATACAGACATTGATCCTCTGTAGCGGCTAGTTAGCAACTCTTTCTACTTCAGTTGAAATTTCCTGCCTTGTACCAAACCATTACTAAACACAACGGAACTGGCAGAATAGTTATTGTTTCGGACCTATCATGAGGGATTAAATTTCGTTATTTATCTTCAAAGTTTGAAGCCCAACCACGTGAATTTCGACCGTTATTCCTATGGGCACTATAAAATAAACCATCACTGAAGCACTGGGCAATTTAAACGGTTTGCCATTCCACACATATTTCTAGCCTTCTATGTTAAAAACAATTCTTATTTAAACAATTCTTCGTTAAAGCTGGAAAACGTCAAAACTTTAGCACCAAACTGCCAAGTTAGGATATATTTACATCTAAACCACGTTTCAGATTCCCTCGGAGAAGATCTTTTTCGACATTTCCATACTTCATGATGTTATTTCTGAAACAGAATTCTATAAATACGTATCTAAATAGAAGTAAATAACACCAAGTTATACATATTATAACATACGTACGCACACACATACATACATGCATACATACATATATACATACATATATACATACATACAGACATATATACATACATACACACTTAGGTACATACATAAACCCCTCCATTCATCCATCATACATAGATACATACTTATATACCTACTTACTTGCATACATATTTGTACACTCATACACACACACACACACACATATATATATATATATATATAAATATATATAAAGTGAGATGCATGTGAACATAAATATAAAGGTATGTATATCATATTTATATATATATATATATA
>NC_068984.1:142670362-142670956 GCF_001194135.2 Octopus bimaculoides | reverse complement strand
TCATCCATGAAAATCCACCGTCACATATAGAAAAAATTAATAAGTAATTTCACGATAAATAAGTATAATAAAATACAAAGTAAAAATCATAAAATAATTATAATAATAAAACGACTACACGTGTTTCATAACCAAGTTTTCAAATAGAAAATAAAATATAATCAAATCGATTAAATTTTATTAATTTTTTCAATATGTGACTGGATTTTATATGCATACATTCATGCAGATATATAGACATATGTATGCGTGTGTATAAAAATTATATATATAATATTCAGCACTGAATATACTCCGGTTCTTTTTGCCGAACCACTAAGTTACAGGGACGTGAACACACAAGCATCGGTTGTCAAGCGATGGTGGGGGACAAACACAGACACACAAATACATACGCACACACACACACATAAATATATATATATATATATATATATATACAACGGGCTTCTTTCAGTTTCCGTCTACCAAATTTACTTACAAGGTTATAGTAGAAGACACTTGCCCAAGGCGCCACGCAGCGGAACTGAACCCTGAAGCATGTGGCCGGTAAGCAAGCTACTTACCACACAGCCACTCCTGCGACTATATATA
>NC_068984.1:142668917-142670193 GCF_001194135.2 Octopus bimaculoides | reverse complement strand
TATATATATATATGAATGTATGTATGTATGTATTTATGTATGTGTGTGTGTATGTATCCATGGATGGATGGATAGACGTTTGAATTTGTCTGTGCACGAATTTCAATCCTCGAACAAGTTTGTTGGATTCCATAATTGTATGTCTGTATCTACACTATCATGGAAGTATTTTTCGAAATGATTTTAATATTCCTTTAGAAATTGCAGCCCCAAGACTACCATAAAGCATCAAAAATGATTCCGACTGGAATACACTGAGTCATAGGGCTCTGTGACCAAGATTAATACGAAGGTTTAGTAACTCGCTTAACAACATCGACGATAACAACAACAACACCGGCAACTATAACTACAACATCGACGACTGTGCAACAAATATATTCTCCATTCTAACAATATTGATTTTTAATCTTGATACAAGGTCATATATTTTCCGATAGGGAACAATTGATTAAAACGATATCTGTGTTTGAGGGTTTATTTATTTTTTGTTCTTTGTTGTTGTTTTTTTTTTTGTTTTTTTTAATGTGATCAACTTTTGGAAAGATGAAATGTAATCCCGGTTGGATTTGAATTTCGAATGTAAAAGGTTCAAACTCCATCGGGATCGAATATGGCTTTAATCTTTCCGGGGTCGATAACAAAAGCCCCATACGAATGTTGGATTGATTAAATCGACGATACAACGCAGTCCTTTGATACAAAATTATTTTAATGGGTAGGATAAGAGAACTGGTAGAGCACTTTACAATCAGAAAATGTGCAGGAGTTATATTTCAGTAACTTAGCGGCAGGTGGAGCCGTGTCGTTAGGATATCAACGTCGCATCCACGCAGTCTCATATTTACCCCCACTTATTGCCATGTTGCATATGCTTCATTTGCTTACATCTCCGGTTGACCAGTGTCATATTTACAGTATTTCATAAACGGTAAGTAGGGGGAATTACCTTCCAACACACACACACGCACACACACACACACATATATATATGAAGGTGCATAGCCGAATGGTTAGAGCGTATGGCTCAGTCATGAAATACTTAGTTCGTTTCCCGGACCAGGCTGTGTGTTGTGTCTTTGAGCAAGACACGTTATTTCACGTAGCACCAGTCCGCTCACCTATAGAAATGGGGTTGCGAGGTCACTGGTGCCAAGCTGTATTGGCGTAGAGAAGTGTGGGTTGGTGGTAGCTGGTATGCATGGGTGACTGAAGGTGTCCCATAAAAAAAACATGCCGGACTTATGCTTAGGGGAGAAACTTTCACATATATATA
>NC_068984.1:142666866-142668073 GCF_001194135.2 Octopus bimaculoides | reverse complement strand
ATACATATATTTAAAATATGCACATGTATATGTACACACACACACACACACACACACACACATATATATATATATATACACACACATAAATACAAACACACACACATACACACACAGACGCATACACACTCACACATATGTATATATGTATTCACATGTATATAATAGTTAAAATGATCATCCCCAAATAAAAAAATAAAATATATTCATACGTATGTTATGTGTGTGTATGTATGAACGCATGTATGTATGTAAGTATGTATGTATGTATGTATGTGTGTGTGTGTGTGTATATATGATTGTATACCAGACACTGAGACTACCCAAACATATAGAATACCAATCATTTAGTTTTTAGGATAACTTGTCTGATCCTATTCGATCACATCATGGCTTTCTATATTTTTGTTTCACTGGGCATGCGCAGCAGGAAGTGCTGACTAACCAGTAGATTAAGGTGCACTTTTCACGTTTCAACCGCAAGTTTCTATGTGTGTATGTATGTGAGTGTATTTGTATGTGTGTTCGTGTGTGTGTGTATTCTCTTTCTTATTTACTTGTTATTTGCTGAAGCAGACGAAAGCTTCAGGATTTTTTTTCATTATGTTTTTCACTTCTGCTTGTTTTCACTTATTCTCTGATTTGTCTTTTACGAAGAAAGAAAATAAATGTTGTAAAATAAGTAAATTTTGTTCTAATCATAAGAACGAATCCTGACAAGTTGTAGCAATGATGGATTACGTTTCGACTCCTTATTTTACCATTTTTACAGCGATTTCACACATCACAGCTTGTCAGATAACACGATAACTTGTATGAATAGACTGCGGCATTAAAAACTTCATCACTTTCTAAACAGCTTTAGAGATCAGCGAATAATTTTCTACTCGGATTACACGACGTGTACGTAGGTGTGTACACCAATTCAAAAACTACACTCACACACACATATATACACACACATATATACAAACACAGACACACATGTATATATACATACATACACAAATATGCATGAATTTATATGGACATACAAAACTAAGGATTACATGGACTCCCTCTTACAAACACATATATATGTATAAACATGTATGTATATTCCTACATATGAGTGTATATATATATATATATATATACAGATATCGCATGAACACATACACATGCATACATACATGCATACATACATATATATATATATATATATATA
>NC_068984.1:142665573-142666393 GCF_001194135.2 Octopus bimaculoides | reverse complement strand
ATGAAACACGCATGCTCATGCGTATACGCCCTTAGTGACACACTCATCGCTGAACATACAAATATACACTCATTTCTTGAAACGGATACATAAACACACTGCATTGTATGTAAACACAGCTTTTAAAGAAAAAAAGGCACGCAAACAGCAGAATTTAAAGAATCTTGTGAGAAAGAATTGAAATGAAGTGAAAAAGAACTGGCGACAGAAAGGAAGGGTGGAAGAAAGAAAGTATGAAATAAAAGGAAGATTAAAAGAAGAAGAAGAAAGGAAAAACCTCTGCTAGAAAGAAATAAAGAAAGAAGGGAAGGAAAGGGGAAGAAAGGAAGGAAAGGGGTAGAAAGGAAGGAAGGAATAAATAAATAGAGAAGAAAGAAAGGTTGAGAGTTTGAACCTGAGAAAATCGAAAAATTGAATTCCTGAATAATAGAGGTAGAGTGAGAGAGAGAGAGGGAGAGAGAGAGAGAGAGAGAGAGAGAGAGAGAGTGGTAGAGTGAGAGAGAGAGAGATACGGGGAGAGACAATGATCGATAGGTAAATAGGGAGAAAGAGAGAAAGGGGAGGGAAGAAAAACGAAAATGACGTATGAGGAAAAGAAAGAAATAAAATTTTGAAAAATGAGAATGAGAGAAAAGTAAATTGAAGAAATAGAAAGAATACAAAATATCGAAGGAGTTAAAGATGAAGAAAAACCGAAAGGAGAAAGAAATACAGTAATGAAGAAATGAAGGAAGAAAGACATTTACGAAGAAGCGAGCTAAAAGAGGACTGTATATTTAAGGATGTGAAACGAAAAGAAAAAATAGGAAAGATACTACAA
>NC_068984.1:142664523-142665556 GCF_001194135.2 Octopus bimaculoides | reverse complement strand
ATACATAAAACAAGACACTGAATAAGGTAAAGAATTAAAATTAAAACCGGAAACGTGAAACGAAAAGGTAATAATATCGAGAATAGGGGTTTGATTATCTATAATATTTGAACACGAAAAAATAAACTCCGTGTGTGGAGAGTTAACTACAGTGATAAGAGAATCATTTAATGGTGTAGCTAACATTATTGTCTGGTTGAGCAAGCAAGGGAAACAAGTAGGGATGGTTTCTTTATTTAGTGGGAATATAACCGTCACCAATGATAAATTACTAGTTCTGTAGTAAGTGGGAAACTGCACCGAAATGTTTGTAACAGCACTGAACGGCGCAAATAATTAGATTATGATAAAGTGTGGAGAATACATTTTGTGGTTAAATTAGTGTTAGTGTATTTCGTGTGGTCAGTACTAAAATGATTGTGTGATATTTTAAACATATTTTAAATATTTTATATTTTGTAAAGTTTTGTAAGCACACGATACAATACTTCATAAGTTTCCGAATTATTACACCTTCTCAGTGGACAATAGATCTCGTCGCACTAGCAGATGCACCATATTGTTCATAAGTGCATGTGAAATATTTGCATGTATAAGATTTTAAAAAAAGAATCAATGAGATTAATTACTCAGAAACGCCATCTGCTTTAAAAGTAATATATATATTCTATTCTTTTTCTCTCTCGCTTTTCCTCTCTCTCCTTGCTCACACGTGGCCATCGTCCATTCTTGGTTTTCCTCAAGGGGCCATCTTTCTTTTCTTGGACGGACGTTCAAAATAACGGACGTGTTTTTTTCTGTTTCTCTTCTATCCTTTCTCTTTTCAAAATAAAAACGTTACTCCCAGCATTCAGTTTCCCTCTCGTTCTGGTCAAATGACCCTCTGTGTTTGTTCTCGTTTGGTTTCCTAGTATGTCTCTACTGTCATGTTTTTGTTCACAAATTTCACCCTTCATAAATCCTAAAATTTATTTTAGAATTTAGAATATATATATATATATATATATATATATATATATATATATATATATAT
>NC_068984.1:142658771-142662641 GCF_001194135.2 Octopus bimaculoides | reverse complement strand
ATATATATATATATATATATATATATATATACATATATAGAGAGAGACACATATGTGCACACATACATACATACATACATGCATACACGTATAGACACATATATATACACTTATATACATACATACATACATATAAACATAAATGAGATTTTGAAATGGATTTCGAACAACATCATCGCTTCATTGTACTGTTAAAGTTGTAGGATTCTGGCTTTGCAATCTTGCTAGTGACCTACAAACTTTTACACAGATGTAGAAACGATGATCGGCTCCTGCAACAGGTGTTCATAGAACTAATCACGCACACTGACACATGCTTTCGTTGTATTTGGAATATTTTTCGTTGACTGCTTTGCTTTTTTCGGTTACGGCTGTCCATAGCATATAAAATGTATCAGAAACGTTGACTACATCTGAAGTTTTTAAAGGGCTTGCAATAGGTCAATCCCACTCTCTACACAAAGTATGTTCTTGCCCAAAAAGAACTAATCTACATCTTTGCATACAAATGATTTCACAGGTAAGGTGTCAAAACAAAGACTATGCATCTCTTACGTCACTCTGTAAAATGGCCGTTGTAGTGTAAGTGAGGCTGCGAACTGGAGGTGTGGAGGTGCATATCTTCTTGGTAAGAGCGCTGCATTCATGATCGTAAGATTGGGGTTTCGTTCTCTAGGCTAGGAGATTCGTTGTGTTCTTGAGCAAGAACCTTTTCACTTCACGTTGTTCTAAGTACTGAGCTGGGGCATGATGAGTAATCCTGTAACGTGAGGGGCACACATTCCAGTAAGCTGGAGAATATATGTACGACAAAATTCGTGACACCGGCCTTATGAGTCTATTTCTCGGGAGGGACCTTGGATCATAGCTCTTTTGTTTTATAGAAACTTGAAAATTGCTTGCTATTGCAAGTAGAGTCAGTCGAAACCTCTACTATACCAGATGCCAATGGGTTCTTGGGGTCATCAGGAGACTGACTAGTATTTGACCACTAGTATTTGACTGACTAGTATTTGACCACGAGTCCATTTCAGGATGATCACCTCTGCAGCCTGGTTGCGTCATTCCTTTTCAACCATATCCAATGGTCCAATGGCTGGCCCTCGTAAATGTTAACTTGTGATATGTCTGCAAGCATTCAAAACTCTCTCTCTCTCACTCTCTCTCTCTCTGTCTCTGTCTGTCTGTCTCTCTCTCCATGCGCATGTGACAACACGCCATAAAACGCAGAAATCTCAACGCAACCGCAGGAGAATATAAAAGATGATTAAATACATACAAATGAAACAAAACATAGAAGCAAAACAAGAAATCCAACAGATATAATAAAAATACAGTGTATAAAATTTATACACAATGCAGTGGGAGAGGATGAGATCGATATGTAAAAATCGATTTATTCTCTTCTCTGCTTGTCTGGAACTGATTCCTGGATTTGTTCAATACGTCTTAAAGATTAAAACCATGTCATTAAACAAGGGACTGGAATTAATGGTTGATTGCTGCTGCCACCGCCACCGCTGCCGCTGTCACTGCTGCTGCTGCTGATGTTGTCATTTATCTCCTGTTCGGTGCTGACGTTGCAAATAAATGATGGAAGGGATGCCTCACTTGACCACCCCATCTTTTCCCGACGATTTTCAACCCAAATTTGAATTATGGTACGTGAAATCTTTGAAACCGTAAGGTATAATTTAAATGATACTAACCTAGTCGCAGTGATGGCTTGTGTGATAATTTGTATGCTTCCCAACCACATGGCTCCGGGTTCTGTCCTATTGTGTGGCACCTGGGACAAGTGTTTTCTTCTATAGCTTCAAAGTGGTTAATCTTGTGTTGTAGTTGCTAGTGTTGTGGAGGCATATTGTTGGACAATACATTACCAGCAACATTATCATAAGCTCATTGTGGACAACAGCAATAATAACTACAACAATAAACAACAGATCAATGGTGCAAAAATCCAAGCAAATTATTTTTTAAAATGGAACAATGCTTTGTAATATTTCGTTTAATAAGTGTGTGGATTGTAAAGAACGGAACGTTCTGGATATCAGAATTGTACTACTTCTGTACAACACTACGTAAGCACTTCCAATGTTTTATACATCGCCACCAATGCAGACTTTCAGAGTTTACCAGCCACACATCCATATAATTTTCTCTCGAATCAAACCATAGATTTTTTTTTATATAAAATGGTAGTGTAGTTTGCGATATATAATGCTGTAAAGTGTGGCGATGGTCATGGTTCACTTGGGAATTTAGAACAACAACAACAACAACAAATGCGACTGCCATGTCTCAGATACTAAAACTCGCTGTAATACTTACACGGCAGAAAACGACCATCAAATACGAACATTTATAGCGAACATAAATAACCTTGTAACCGACATTTATAACGGCAACGGTAAATATAATACTGACATCTTCAACCAGATCATAATCCACCGCCTTCACCACCAACAAAAGAACTAACACCACTACACAACAACTACACATAACACCAGTTTCACTTCCAACACCAATTCTGACACCACGCTCAGCGTCATCAACACTAACAACAATAACAACTATAAGCAAGCTTTCAGAAAATGAACGTTTAAAAACGAAGCGAAAAAAATCGATCGAAGATTACACGTTCACAAGATGGCGCCTAGAATGAATCATGTGACTGGCCAAACGTTGTTATATCAGCGCCGTAAGTACATCTTGCATGCCATAAACCGACTCGCTAAAGTCGTTCTCTCAGCTTTAGCGACCCGTAAACTAATATAGCAATATATCAGATGGGGCTGCACCTGTAATTTATGGTGCGCTAAAGCGGCGGGGTTCAAGTGACAGGAATGAGTGAGGTAAGTGTAGGGTGTGAGTGTATTGGCGTGTGCGCCAGTGTTAAAACATCGAATGTGGTGTGTTTCTGCGAGGAGAGGACGTGTATGTAATTCCGAGATTATATATCCAAATGTATGCGCATGCTCATATATAACGCAACACTATGCATAACTCTGTGTGTGTGTGTGTGGGGGGGGTACGTGTATGTAGATGATCTGGCATATAGACGTGGTATCTGCTGAACGAAAACCCAAAACTTTGGGAGGTTTAACGTGTGGGAAGCTAAAAGCATGAATGCAATGGTGTTAAAATGTGCCTACAGTACATATATAAATACATACTCGTGTATATATAAGTGTGTGTGTGTGTGCGCGTGTGTGCGTGGTTGCGTGTGTGTGTGTCTATGGGCATGTATGTAAGTATGGATAGAGAGATCGATATATATTCATTGAGACAGATATGCATATACGTGTATATTCATCTGTATGAATATGAGTGTGAACATAAACGTGCATACACACATACACACACATACACACATGCACACACATATATATATATATATACAAACACACACGTTTAAATACACACACAATCATGAATACGAGTATATATACACACATGTGGCTTTGTATATGCATGCATATATATATATATATATATTTCCAATTTGTTACAAATACACATACGTATGTATACACACATATACATTTATGCTTGTATGTGTGTAAGTGTTTGTATGTGAATATGTATTGTTGCGTATATGCATGTATATAAACCTCATTGTCTGTATGTATATGAGCAAATTTGTGATTACAGTGGCGGCAGACGAGTTACTAAACGGAGGCTTTTAAAACCATCGCCCTCCCCCTATCAGCGTACGGAATGACTTCACAATTTATGAGACTTATAACAAAACTTCGAAGTTGGTAGCAGACCACTATATTGTGTTTCAATATAGCTTTTTCTGTGTATTTATGTATGTGGACGTGTAATATCTCTACAAGTGTATAAACGTGGCTAAATATATAT
>NC_068984.1:142655319-142656357 GCF_001194135.2 Octopus bimaculoides | reverse complement strand
GTGTGTGTCTTATGTCTTTAATCATTTAAATCCTTCCTTCGAAAAAGAAACTGGTTTCTAATAAAGATACAAAACTTCATCATTGGAATGTAGGTAAGGAAAACCATGTCCCATTTTAAATCTGAGAGAAGTCTTGCATAGTCTTATTGTTCTACTTTCAGTTTGTATTTGTAAATGGACGAATCAGTTGATCTCATTTTCTGAAAATCCAAGCTTATCCAGATTGACAGGTAAGCATTTAGTTACAAAACTAAGTCACAATTTATTATTGGTATGTATGTATTTATGTATGTATGTATGTATTGAGTTTTACTTCAATATTTCATGCCAATAGAGAAAGATCCGGTTTCTAACCTAGATCTAAGGCTCCTTCATTGGAATTTATGTATGTATGTATCGCTACCCCTCTTGCGCATCAAGTACTTGGTTGATATTTCCTGTTCCGGGATTGCAAACGCATACCCTTCAAAGTGGGAGGGAGTAATCCGGCTATTGGCCCATGATAAACTGCTTTAATGGCCGATGTGACTATCATCTTGGAGTCTTCTACTGACATATCCATGTGTAGTCTTCTGATCACATAGGTTCATCCTTTCATCTGATGATACGTTGCGGTAGAGTCGTACGACTTCTTTGGGCATGTATTATAGGTTATCAAAGAGTGTCGCTCAAGGAGCTGCCTTCCAAGTCTTATGATGTTATCAGCCTCATGTATGCAAACTTAGTCAAAAGATGCACTTCGACACTTGGTGGTTAAAAGATGTTGCCGAAGAGATATGAGGTGACATTCAGAGGCATTTTGGGTGGATGTTAAGCCGCTTCATCCCTGTCTTGGTTTTCACTGTTTATATAGAAATTATGGGTGCTAATTAGTATTTTTCGGGTTTTCACACCAATAATTTCGATCTCATCAAGCGTCCAGTCAAGCAGCCCAAATGTTGGTATGAACACTGGCACTGCAAACACATTGTGGGGCACTGTTTTTGTTTTGTATACAGAGAGTTCAGAGGTTCCAATTTTCTTTATTGGGCTTTATTG
>NC_068984.1:142651963-142654796 GCF_001194135.2 Octopus bimaculoides | reverse complement strand
TATATATCCACACCGATTTTTTATAGGGTTGTTTCTTTTACCTCATGTGCCCTGAATGAAAGATTCAGTACTATAAAGCTGATACACTTGCAAAAATATACATTAGCAATTTCGAGTGTTTATTTAGATGTTTCTCTCTTACTGTCTTTGCAAATCTCTTTTGAGAATGAAATGTCGCACTCCGCCGTACAGAATCACCATTGCTGATAAATAACATACATACGTATAGCTATGTTTTTGATTCTGTGATAATGAGTGTGCGTGTATGGGGGGGGGGGTGATGTGTGTGTGTGTGTGTGTGTGTGTCCGTCTTCATGAGCGTAGTGTGAATTACTATAGGATGTTGTAGGTTTTGCTACTTGAAACACAAGTGAATAAAGTAGGGTACTTGTGTATCTCTAATTGACTGATGTGACTCTATCACGATGTAATTGTTCTACTTTTCAGCACAAAACAATATCAGATCAAAGCATTCTTGCCACTATTGAAACTAATGTCCGTGTGTATGTATATGAAAATGTATACACACGCACACACGCGCGCACATACACACATGAACATTTATATATAAATGCATACACAAACACTCACACACACATATACATATGTGTGAGTGTATTCGTGTATATATAGATACTCATATCTATCTATCAGTCCTTCTCATCCTCTCTCTTTGTATATACATACACACACACACACACACACATATATATATATATATACATATACATATATGTATATATATATACATATATATATATATGTATATATATACATATATATATATGTATATATATATCTATATCTATATATATATAAATATATATGTATATATACACGCACTCACACGCACACACACACACACACACATACACACACATACACACACATATATACATATATATATATTATATATATACATGCATACGAAAATACGCATGCGCCTAGATGCTCTAAGATGTGTTTACCCATTTACTCTGTCTCCTCCCCACATCTACCTCCCACTTCAACCCCCGTTCTTTTCTTCCTCTTTCTCTCTTAACCCTGCTCTCATTCATCGGTGGCCACCTCCCCTCCTTTCTTTCACCTACCTCTAAGCAAACACTTTCTTCATAACCCGTACGTTGATACAATAACCACACTCAGCAATTATTCCTTTGTGATTCCGTGTGTTTGCACGCGCTATTTTTTTTTTTTTTTTGCATCTATCATGTTTTGCTGGTTTCAATCATTAGACTACGGCCATGCTGGGGCAACACCTTAAAGAATTTTTTTTTAGTATTTATATTTTTAGTATTTATATTTGTATTTTTTTAGTATCTATATTTATATATATTTTTTATAAGCCTGGTACTTATTCTATCGGTTTCTATTGCCGAACCGCTAAGTTACTGGGATGTAAAAACACAAAGAACAGTTGTTATTCTGGTTTGGGCTAAAAGTTTTCTGGTTTGGGGTAAAAGAAAAATACAGGAAGATCAGTTAATTATGATTTTATCCAACATAATTCCCCTCTCAGATTCACACACTGCAGCGATTGTTCAGTTTTTCTAAGACTTTCAAAAGAAATCGTAAAGTTTGGGGCTCTAACCAGGCCTGTCGCAATATCCTTAGAGACAGGAACTTTTCAGAACCCCTTCCCGCCCACACACACGCACACACACACACACACACACACGCGCGCGCACACATATATGTATATCTACCACACCGCCACGAATAAAACCCATCATGTATTACATATGCAAGTGTAAAGAATATCATACGCATTTGTTTATATGTATATATATGCAAGCTGTTGTATATACATCTTCTGTGGCCTTCCAGCCGCTGTGGTACCATGGTTTGGTGTCTACAGCAACACATTACTCACAAGTTCTTCTATACTTCTCCAGCAGTGACCAGCAAACCTCAATCACCGCTCTTCGAAGGTTGACGAGAAAGTTGGTACATTCCCATATAACCGTTGTTTTGTTGTGTAAAGGCAGATATGTCCCCATCAATACATTCATTCACACTTAATGACATTCACGTATGTGTGTGTTCATGTGCGCAAGAGCATACGTGTATTATCCCCGCTTTGTCTCTCTTTGAAACGTTCTAAGTGTATTTAGCAATATACTTATTTGCCCCTGAATCTCACACACACTACCACCTGTTCCTTCAACCACAACATTAGCACCAGTGCAAACAGCAGCAGCACCACCGGTAACAATAACAGAAGCAGAACCGCAGCTACAATTACCGTCGCCCCGCAAAAGGCGACTCAGCATTAGAGGCGCACCCAAAACCAACGCTATACAGACCACCGTTGCACCCCCACTCTTCACACCGGCCCCCAACGTTACTATACCATCACCACTTCCACTGGAGCTGCAGCAAACAATCTCACCACCACCACAAACACTTACCACCGTAAACGCACCACCAACATTAAAAGTGATACACCGACAACAATCGCGTCACAATTACGATAAACCCATTCACCAATACCATTGCTACCGTAACCATTAACACCACTACAACGATCCAGCACCCGCACGACGCCATCATTAACACCAATCCGATGCAACAGAATCACTATCACCGCTGTCACCAACTCCACCACCACACACCACAACCATCACCACAACCACAACAACAACATCAACAACAATGCACTGACACCATTATGCAGCAATATAAATCTCCTTAATTGCTATGCAAACATGAATTCCTTTGTCTGTCTGTACGTCCCTACCTCTACTGATAGCCTTTTTAGTCAACATTTTTTGTTTTATTATTGAGGCAAGGTTCAGTCAATTATGACACATTAAAGACATTGACACCCCCA
>NC_068984.1:142643923-142648775 GCF_001194135.2 Octopus bimaculoides | reverse complement strand
TATATTCGTATGGTGTCATCAGAGGACATCCCGAGATGAGATGGTCTATCGTTTCATCTATTTTATGGCTGAATCTGCATTTAGGGTCAGAACCGTTATTATTATTATTATTATTATTATTATTATTATTATTATTATTATTAGAATTCTGTCGTTTGCTATTGGGGTTATTGTGTTTGCTATTGTTAGGGCTGTTGTGGTTGTTGTTGGCCTCAATTGGTGGTGGTGCTGCTGCAGGTGCTGTAAGTATCGGAGTTTCTTTGTTCCCCTTTATGCTGTTGCTGCCTGTGTTGTTAGTGTTGTTATGTTTGTGATTTCGTTAAATTTCTTCACGTGTTGCTCCTTCGCAGTAGTTCATCATCATCATCATCATCATCATCGTCATCATTCTCACCATCATCCTCACTATAACAATCATCATCGCCACCACCAGTACCACCACCACCACAACCACCGCTGCCGCCGCCGCCTCCTGCATCATCGAAGTCATCATTGTCGTCGTGTTCGTCTTCGTCGTCGTTGCCAGCATCATGGTCACCACCATTACCAACACCACCACAGCAGCTGCCACCACATCATCATCTCCATCGTCACCATCACCACCATTACCACCACCACCACCACTACCACCACCGTCGTCGTCGTCGTCGTCGTCGTCACCACCACCACCACCACCACCACCATCATCATCATCATCATCATCATCATCATCATCATCATCATTGCTGTATGTTGTTCTTTTGTTTCTTTTTTCATGGCAAAACATTGCCCCCAGGTCGTTTGCATTCCGTACTACCATCATTCGAAACACCACCTCCGATAAACAACGACCGTAACAATTGCAACAACAACAAAATTGTCTCGTTAACGTTATTTTAACAATACCAACACCACCAGCGCCAACAACTGCCCCCACATCCAACCCTCAGCTAAACTAGAACAGGAATCACCGCACGCACCACACCCTATCACCACCCACCACTCCCCAAATCACTAACATTACCACCACCACCGCCACTGCCACTACCTCCGCAGTCACATCATCATCAGCAGCAGCAGCACAACCACCAACATCACCAGTATACACCACCACCAACACCGCCGCCACCACCACCAATACCATCACTATCTCCATCACTACCACCACCACCATCATCATCACCGCCACCACCACCATCACAACTACCACCACCACTACCATTACCCCACCGCCCATCAACAACAACAATAATAGTACCGACCACAATCTCGTTTACAATCAGCAACAGCAACACAAGTTGCCCTCAGTAACCCCACCCCCGCCAGCCCCAACAACAACAACAACAACATCAACAACAGTAACCAGCCCCACGACTACCAACGAGGTCTTTTATTTTTTTATTTGTTTTAGTTATTAGACTGCGGCCATGCTGGGGCATCGACTTGAAGAATGTTTTTAGTTGTATTATTCGACCCCACCACCGCCAGTACTTTGTATTTTTTTAAGCGAGGTGCTCGTTCTATCGGTCTCGTTTGCCGAACCGCTAGTTTACGGGAACGTATGTTCACCTACATCAGTTTTTAAACGGCACTGAGGGACAAATACAGACACAAAGACACATACACACACACACACAAACACACACATGCACAAAGATATATGTATATACATGAAGTGCTTCTTTCAGTTTCAACAGCCACAACAACAACATTAGCATATCAATAAGGAAACAAGCTCACGATGGAATGTATATGTAGATGTCCGACTCCACCACCAGAAATAGCAGTCAAATCTCCCTAATATGCTTTTCTACTCTAGGCACAAGGCCCGAAATTTTGTGGAAGGTCCAGTCGATTAGGTCGACTTCAATACGCAACTGGTATTTAATTTATCGAACCCGAAAGGATGAAAGGCAAAGTGTACCTCGGCGGAATTTGAACTCAGAACATAAAGACAGACGAAATACCGCTAAGCATTTCACCCGACGTGCTAACGTTTCTGCCAGCTCACCGCCTTAACAAGACGAAATATTCTTTTCTACTCTAGGCACAAGGTCCGAAATTTTTGAGGAAGGGGAGCAGTCGTTTAGATCGACCTCAGTACGCAACTGGTACTTAATTTATCGTTCCCCGAAAGGATGAAAGACAAAGTCGACTTCTGCGGAATTTGAACTCAGAACGTAACGGCAGACGAAATACCGCTAAGCATTTCCACCGGCGTGCTAATGTTTCTTATTTCTTTACTGCCCATAAGGGGCTGAACATAGAGGGGACAAACAAGGACAAACAAAGGGATTAAGTCGATTACATCGATCCCAGTGCGTAACTGGTACTTAATTTATTGATCCCGAAAGGATGAAAAGCAAACTCGACCACGGCGGAATTTGAACTCAGAACGTAGCGGCAGACGAAATACCGCTAAGCATTTCACCCGGGGTGAAATGGTCACGGTCAGAATGCATTTGACAGGAACTTTATGGGACTGAGTTTAGCTTGGTATCTGCACAAACGACAATGACAACAATAATGACAACAACAACGACAAACCTACGTCACCAACATCCATCCTCGCGACGAATCAAAGAAGAAGACCTCTACGTGGATGTTTGGCATGCTGAAAATAGCAGATGAACTCTTCCCCATGTCCCTTAACACGACCGTTTGAAAAGCGTAAGGACACATTGGACGATGGAGTCCAAGATAGACAAAACAAGTGATGGATATTTATGTAACGTATCGTAGATGAGCATAGGTTCAAAGCTAACCTGGAGTCGAGCTACAACAACAGCAGCAGGAATAACGTTATAGTGTTTGTAGCATTGGTAATAGTAGTAGTAGTAGTAGTAGTAGTAGTAGTAGTAGTAGTAGTAGTAGTAGTAGTAGAAGCAGTAGTAGTTGAAGTTGAAGTTGAAGTTGAAGTTGGACCTAAGGTTGTAGTTATGTTAAACAGATGTATTAAAAGTATATGTTGTAGTTTTACCATGAGATTAGAGGTGTAAAAGCAGTGTGTGTGTCTGTGTGTGTGTGTGTGTGTATGTGTGTGTGTGTGTGTGTGTGTGTGTGTTGTGTTAGCAGCAGTGTGATTAGTCGCAGTGGTACCATGTGGTTAGCGGCAAGAGAAATAAATCCTATTTCTATGCTAATGAAACAATTTGTCAAAATGTCGGAATAATGAATATAAAATTATTTGGGAACTGGCGGAATTAATAAGAACAGCACTAATTTTATCGTAGCAAGCACGACTACTACTACTACTACTACTACTACTACTACTACTACTACTAACAAGAACATTACGGTTATACTAACACATATGGTATTGATGCCCTTGCCGTCAACACCAAAACAACAAACACTGCTAAAGCAACTATCACAGCCATTAAAAGTGTCAATGACCATCACGATCGCTACTAGCACCAACACCATAAATACAACACCGGCCATCACCACTACCACCACCGCCACTACTGCAGCAGTGAAAGCACCACCATTACCATCACGAGTGCCATAACTATCATTTTTATCTCCACCATGACTACCACCACTTGTAGATGTTCTTTTCCCAATATCACTACCTCAGCCAAAGTTAGAATTCCCCCTGCAATAACACCTCCACTACCACCGGCACTTCCTTGACCACCAACAAAGCCACAACTGTAGCCTTCACTTCAAATACCCGCATCGCTATAAACGCTAGCACCACCACAACCACCACTATAACCTTCACGCTTATTTGTCGTAGACCAGAATCACACATCGAAATATTGATGAGGAGATAAATTAATAAAATACGACCCGATGCAATAAAAGGTAAATTTAGAAGTGATTTCTACTGAAGAATTAGTCTTATATTGGTCTCAAAGTTTGGCTCAAGGCTAACAATTTTCGGGAAGAATTAAGTCAACTACATCGATCCCAGGTACTTATTTTATCGAAAGCATTTTGTCCTACGCACTAAAGATTCTGCTAGTTCGTCGGCTCGTAGTGATTACGTTGGCCTTTGCCCCAAACCAGGAGCATTTCAGCACCCAATCATATATAAGCAAATCTCGGACAATGACGGAGAATGCGCAGAAGGGATTCATGACTCCAGCCACGGCCCAGCCAGACCCACCGGCGCGCATAATTTCAATTATTAGTAAAGCTAAAAGTAAAAAAAAAAACTTTCGCAAAAGTCAATATAAGACTATTTATTCCTGTAAAACTGTTCACGAAGTTGAAACCCCGCCGAGATGGAAGTTTACCTTCCCTCTTTGCCCATCATTATCAACCTTATTATAATTAGAAACGCCATATGTATCGGCGATATCAACGCCATCACCGACGTGAACGGCATTCTGATATTTCTTATAATTAACAATACCGAATTTGTTGTCGGAACGCATATCGTCAATGTCATCACCAACAGCATCATCATCATCATCATCATCATCATCATCATCATCATCATCACTATCACCAACTACAGCAACAGCGACAGCATTACCACGCATCTATTAAAAATGAATTAATGAAATGGCTTCAGAGAACACAAAAGTATCTATGACGTCTACTGGTGTAAATACACAAACACTCACGCGCACGCACACACACACATCCACCCGCATGCACACACACATACATGCACACGAACTCACACGCACACGCAAACTCACTCATAAGCACATATATATATATTCATGTAGTTTAAATCTTTCCTTTCTATTAATTATAGTTTCCCTTATTACGCCATGCGCGTTCCACTTAAACAATTATTTCAGTACACACACAGGCACACACCGATATATACATATATATATATTCATGTAGTTTAAATCTTTCCTTTCTATTAATTATAGTTTCCCTTATTACGCCATGCGCGTTCCACTTAAAC
>NC_068984.1:142639219-142641719 GCF_001194135.2 Octopus bimaculoides | reverse complement strand
TGGAAAAACTTTCAAAATACAAAGACCTGGAAATAGAGATAACTCGAATGTGGAATCTAAAAACAGAAACAATTCCTATCATAGTAGGTGCCTTAGGTATAATAAAAAAAATTTAAAAAATTTTTAATATTTAGACAAATACATAACAAAACACCAGGACTTACAAATATATATAACATACAGAAAATTGCACTACTGGGTACTGCACACATTCTACGCAAAACACTTTCAATCCTGTAAACATAAGAGCACCACAGCAAACCACAGCACATACCCAAGGCGCACAGAGCTGCGCTCGGTAGTGAAGTGAACACGTTATAAAAATAAAACTACTGAACAATAATAATAATAATAATAATAATAATAATAATAATAATAATAATAATAATAATAATAATAATAATAATAATAATAATAATAATAAAAATCAAAATAGTGACAAACCTAACACTGATGCAAAAAAACCTTTAACAAAAAGCAAAGGCTTGCATGAAGAATATAGAAGACAACTGGAAAGGCAAACTCCTGCATGGAAAATACCCTAACCACCTGTCCGAGTCAGATATTGATCAAAGCCTAACACACCAATGGCTACAAGGGACAGGTCTGAAAGGGAAAACAGAAGGTTTTGTTATTGCAGCGAGAGATCAGAGCTTACCTACCAGAAACTACCATGCAAACGTCCTTAAAGATGGATCTGGCCCCCTCCTGCAGAATTTGCGGAAAATTCACGGAGACAATTGATCATGTTGTTTCTGGCTGCCCAGTCCACGCTGAAAAGGAGTACATCATAGGGACATGGCCTTTGGAGGATGCCCGGTACTAAGGCAGCTGAAATAAAGTTATAATGAAAGAAGACCATAAATGATGATGATGATGAAGATGATGATAATAATAACGGAAAGAATGACAAACTGTCAATGGAATAGAATGGATACAGGAGGGAACTCTGATAGACAGAATGGTGCTGAACGACTACAAGGAAAGATATACAAATTTGGATCTGGCGATGATCGATTATAAGAAAGCTTATGACATAATCCCTATTCCGGAATTTTCTAAAGTGTTCGGATGATACAGGTGTCAGATAAGTTTAAATTTTTCTCTGATCAATGAAGAACTGGAATATAGAGTTATTTGGAAAATTTTGATGAAGATTAACACTGAGAGCGGTATATTCCAGGAGGTTAATCTGCTGTCATTGCAGTTTGTGATTTCCATGATACCTCTCACACAGATATTACGGTAAGTGAAATCAGAATACTCCTTGAAAAGTGGAAGAAAGATGGATCACTTGATGTAAAAAGACGAATTAAAGAACATCGGTTAAATTGAACGTAAAATGAATGTTCAACAGTGCAGGAGTGTCTGTGTGGTTGGAAGCTTGATTCCCGACCACATGGTTCCGGGTTCCGTCCCACCGCGTAGTACCTTAGGGAAGTGTCTTCTACTATAGCCTCGGGCCGACCAGAGTCTTGTGAGTGAATCTGGTAGAGGGAAACTGAAAGAAGCCCGTCGTATATATATATATATATATATATATGTGTGTGTGTGTGTGTGTGTGTGTGTGTGTGTGTGTGTGTGTTTGTATTTGTCACAATACGGGAGAAGTACGAAGTACCAAATTTATTATTACAAATATATTGAATGGAAAGAACAAGATCAGGGCAATGGATATATAGGTTGTTTCCTTAATGAGATACGGCGCAGGTGATGTCAAGTGGACAAGGAAAAGGATGACAATGAACAAGGGACAGTACCCTAAAAGTGATATCGATAAACTGCATGTGCCTATGTGCAAGGGAGGAAAAGGTCTGTTAGGTTGCAAAATCAGTTTTGTCAATGATGTCTAAAACCAATACACAAATGCTTCAAGCGAACTACAATACTCACCTATATATTTTCATGTTTCTGCTAAAACCTTATTTACTATTAATTCCTTATTCTTGGCACTAAATACACTCGCCAAATTTTCTAAAACAAAATAGTTTGAAAATCTCTCAAACAGAAACAAACCAAAATGATGAAAATTGAAGACGAAATTTCATCTGTGAATGGAGACATCATTTTAAAAAATGAAAAGGAAGAAAAAAATAGAGTTAAAAATAATAATTTTTTTTTAACAAAATAACTTTGCCAGTTTTGCGAATCAAAGAACGGCGTTGGATATGAATCAGCTGCGTCAATACAAAGAAAAAAAAGAAAAAGAATGAAAAAAAAAAAATAGCAAAGAAAAATGAAGGGTGATACGTCACAAGAGGCACAATTTACTACGAGCCCGACAGATTCCTTTAAGAAAAGACAGGGAAGAATGTGGCACGTGTTTCTCAAAAGACGAAAGAGGTCCTTCTTATACCTTCAAGCAAATAAACGGCAGAAACTCTCGCCTATACATGGCACGACGCATTATCAATCGATTATAGTAGTAGTAGTAGTAGTAGTAGTAGTGGTAGTAGTAGTAGTAGTAGTAGTAGTAGTAGTAGTAGTAGTAGTTGTAGTA
>NC_068984.1:142638620-142638992 GCF_001194135.2 Octopus bimaculoides | reverse complement strand
ATATATATATATATATATATATATATATACATGTGTTGATGTGTGTGGTTGTATTGCAATGTGAGTGAACATATGTGGCATGTGCGCTGGGGATGGGGTTTGCCTCAATTTTTAACGCGTCTGGTTCATTTCATGTAATTTACGATGATATCAATGATGATGATGATGAAAATGAACGTGGTGGAGATGTCTTCTGGGGATGGTTGGGTGAGATGCAGATATGTAGAATAATTATGCCTTTGTGTGCCGAAAATAGGTATCGATTTACGAGGTTACACACTCACATACAGTAATACAAACCCGCACACTTATCGATATGCATGTAATTGTTCATGTGGGTGCGTATATGTATTTAGGTATATGTATATATAT
>NC_068984.1:142638353-142638610 GCF_001194135.2 Octopus bimaculoides | reverse complement strand
TAGTAGTAGTAGTAGTAGTAGTAGTAGTAGTAGTAGTTGTAGTAGTAATGGAGGTTGTTGTTGTTGTTGGTAGTGGCGGTGGTAGTGATGGTTGCCTGTGCGGTGTTTATTGGAAGTTTTTGTTGCAATAGGTATTATTGTTAATTTCTATTAATTAATTATACGTGTAATTGTTCATTTGTCACGACATTCAGGATGTATGCTCATGCATTGGCCTATACGAAATTATATATATATATATATATATATATATATAT
>NC_068984.1:142636277-142637469 GCF_001194135.2 Octopus bimaculoides | reverse complement strand
TATATATATATATATATATATATATATATATATATATATATATTATACGTATGTGTGCATGCTCTCCCGCAGGTGTGTGCCTGTGTGTGTGTGAGTGTATGAAGAAGTAAGCAAGCGTCTTATCTGAAGAACGTTATCTCACATCAGCTAACAACTCGATAATAAAAGAAGTAAGTTTCGAACCAAGTTAATTGTACTCAGCCTTTCATGGATTCTTCACTTTCGGAAAGTTCTGTTTGTATGGAATAATGAATGTTTGTGTTCCATGCATGATGTCTTAGAATATTGTTAAAACATTTAATTATATAGAAGGGAAAATTGAATAGATTCACCTTGATCAAATACTGAAGATTTAATGAATTATACTTCGTGGAACACGTAATATGGCCTCGTGGATGAACACATACATACATGCATGTTACATCTATATATACACATGTGTGTGAATATGTATGCCTGTGTGAGTTTGTATATATACGCGTGTGTAGGTGTGTATATATTTATGTATATACATATATATACATACATACATACGTACGTACATATATAAATATATATATATATATATATATATATATATATATGCATACAAATAGATAGATAGATAATGTGTGTGTGTGTGTCTGTGCGCGTGTGTGTGAGTATGCAGGTATTTAATATTTAGATATAAACACGATTACATTACACAAGATATACATATATAAACATACATGTATGCATGTGCACATATAGATATACATAGGTATATATATATGTGTGTGTGTGTATGTTTGTGTACGTGTGTGTTTAAGTATATAAGTATATACGAGAGGACGCTGAAAAGTATGGTTGGAACAGTAACGCGAAAGGACTGGTTCGAGCCCCAAACTTCTGAGTTCTTTTACAGAGCCTGGAAAATTTGAAGGACCGCTGCAATTCGTGTGTGAATCTGAGAAGGGAATGTGTTGAATAATATAATAATTGACTGATCCTCCTGTAATTTCTTTTACACAAAGGTTCGAATTTTCCGGCATTACTCTCTCCATATCACCTGGTTTTCTCTTATAGCCAGGCTTTAAACCGTAGACCTAGTCCTCGATAAATATTTCGGAGTTTAAATTCCAGCCATTTGTTCAATGCTCTGTGTTAACTATATTAAGAATCTCTCTTTCTCTCTCTCTCTCTCTCTCTCTCTCTCTCTCTCTCTCTCTCT
>NC_068984.1:142632240-142635706 GCF_001194135.2 Octopus bimaculoides | reverse complement strand
TATATATATTTGTGTGTGTGTGGCTCTGTATGTATGTATGTATGTATGTATTTGTGTCTCTAGATTTGTCACCATCATCGCTTGTGACAACCGATGTTGGTGTGTTTACATCAACGCGACTTAGCGGTTCTACATAAGAGAACTATAGGCTAAGTACGAGGCTTACAAAGAATAAGTCCTATGGTCGACTTGTTCGACAAGTGTTGGTGCTCCAGCGTGGCCGCAGTCAAATGACTGAAACAAATAAATCAATAAAAAAATAAATATATTTATATATATTCAGAGAGTGAGAGAGAGAGAGTGAGAGAGAGAGAGTGAGAGATATATATATAAAGAATAAGAAAAGAGAGAGTACGATTGAGTTGCTCAGCCTAGTACCTGGTACACATGCAGACACTGATGCACGCGCAAACACTCACTCACACAAGAAAAAGCCCAACAGAGAGAGAGAGAGAGAAAGAGAGAGAGAGAGAGAGAGAGAGAGAGAGAGAGAGAGAGTGATAGAGAGAGGAATTTATGTCACGCTATATACAAGATTACGAATATTTACAAGTATTTACAAGTATTAATAGAGATAAGTTAGTATTCATAGAATGACTTGAAATCGTTTTGCGTGGTAACACCATATGCTATAAATAATATCCTTATCTTCCTCAAGCAACATCATGAAGTTCACATTTTGTAATGAATTTCTAGAAAGGCTATGTTTAAAAATAATATTGTATGAAAGGCTATGTTTGAAAATAATATTGTACTCGATCAGTGCTCCCCACCTACTCCAGCAAATAACAGCAGGAACAATATTACAAAACGTGACTCTACAAAAACCTTAACCAATTACTAAATATGTTACTGGGTTAACACTGACGTTGGCCGTGTTTAGTCTTATATGAATCGTAATTGATTATACCAAAGTTCAAATACTTGATCTTGCCGTTTGTATTTAAGTATATTATGATCTCCAAATCGAATTATATTATATGCCTGAGGATTACGTTAGACGTGTATATGTCTGTTGTACTTTCAATACAGGGAATTAACGAAACCGAGACAAAAGAGCTGTTCTCATTCGTGCACTAAAAGCAAACTACCAATTGTTTCAAATTTTGACACAAGTTCAGGTATTAATGGTTGTCTTCTGGTGTCTCTTCGAGATTCCTGCCGCCGTCTCTAATGATGGTGCTTTTTTCCGTAGTAGTAGTAGTAGTAGTAGTAGTTGTTGTTTTTGTTGTTGTTTTTGTTGTTGTTGATGTCATCGTGGATGTAACTGCTATGTTTGCTATTTGAGTAGTTATCATTGCTGTTGTAGACGCCATATTGTTGTTGATATCACTGACAAAGATGTGATTCGAACTGTTATCTCTTGTTACCTATCTCTTGTTATTGCTCTTTCTTGCGGTGCCGTTGTTGTTGTTGTTATTCCTGCTGTTGTTCGCGCTTTTATTGTTGTAGTTGTTCTTTCTATTGTATGACCCCCACGTCAATCCAGACTAAACGAACATAGTCGCCATTACTATCTGTTCCTTTATTACGACATTGCATATCTAAACCAATGTCTTACCTTTTTCTAGAACATAAATTGTTATTTGACTGATATTTCTAGCAGGACTAGTGGCCATGTATCATTTCTCTTGTGATTGTTGTTGACGTTTAAGCCCAAGTCAGTACTGATTGAGCAGATTTATGATCAATGTTCATTCCAACCGTGACCATCTCGTTTCAGTTTATGAGCAGTATAAACACAGGTCTACATTTGTCCAGCACGCTCTTTTTCTGAAGCGCTAGGGAGTAATATGCAGGCAACTGGACTGCTATTTCTGGCAGATCTAACGACCACACAGAGTTACCAGTGTTATAACTGTGCCGGGGACAATTGCTGTTGATTATGATGATGACGATGATAATGATGAGAGCGATGACGACGACAACGGTAATGATGATGATGATGATGATGATGATGATGATGATGATGATGATGATGATGAAGTTGATGATGAAGACGATGATGAGGATAGCGATGATGATGAAGATGATGGTGGTGGTGTTGGTGGTGATATTGCGTTTTTGTTTGATACTATCATGATTATTATTATTATTATTATTATTATCATTATTATTATCATTATCATTATCATCGTTATTATTATTATTATTATTATTATTATTATTATTATTATTATTATTATCATCATTATTATTACTACTACTACTACTACTACTACTACTACAATTATTATTATCATTATTATTATTATTATTATTATTATTATTATTATTATTATCATTATTATCATTATTATTATCCTTATTATTATTATTATTATTATTATTATTATCATTATTATTATCCTTATTATTATTATTATTATTATTATTATTATTATCATCATCTTTATTACTACTACTACTACTACTACTACTACTACAATTATTATTATCATTATTATTATTATTATCCTTATTATTATTATTATTATTATTATTATTATTATTATTATTATTATCATTATTGTTATTATTATTGTTATTATTATTGTTGTTGTTGTTGTTGATTTCGTTTAGGCTTACATTAAAGTTACAATTATCATGAATGCTGTCGTTGGACACGTCGTTATTGCTGTTACTACTTCTGCTGCTGCTACTTCTGCTGCTGCTACTTCTACTGCTGCTGCTGCTTCTGCTGCTGCTACTGCTGCTGCTGCTGTTGTTGCTGTTGTTGTCGTTATTGTAGTTGTTGTTCTTGTTACCGAGCATGTTGTGTGTTACCGTCATCTTTGTTCTTGCAGCTGTCATTATATTCGTGTTGTTGTTGTTGTTTCTGACGTGGCAACCATATTTGTTCTTACTTCTACAGCCGTCTTCGTCGTCGCTGTCGTCGTCGTTTTCATTGTTGATTCCTGCTATCGTTGTTTTTTGTTGTTGTGGTGGTTGTGGTGGTGCTGCTGCTGCTGCTGTTGATGGCTATTGCTGTAGGTTTTGTTGTTGTCATTGTTACTGTCGTCGTTGTCGACGTCACTGTCTTATGACTTGCCAGGCTAACTTTTAAAATTTATTCACATCAAGTTTGGAATTTCGCCCCGAAGACATTTTTTTTCCCCGTCTTGGAAATGAATGGTGCCGCGGTGAGAAGGGGTGAGTGGGGCAAGCGTGACGTTTCTTCCTGCTTCTTCCACTATCATTAGCACAACAACTGCAACCACTACCACCACCAACAACAACACCACCACCAACACCAATACCATCACTACCTTCATCGTCATCCCCATCATCATCACCATCACATCCTTCACCACCAGCACGTCTACTTCCACTTACCTCTTTCTCCACCACCATCACCACCACCATCGCCACCGCCACAACTACCACAACCACCACCAACACCGCCATTGCCACCATCACCACCACGATCGTCACAACCACTACCACCGCAACCACCAGCACCACCATCGCCACCACAATCAACACC
>NC_068984.1:142623846-142632055 GCF_001194135.2 Octopus bimaculoides | reverse complement strand
ACCACCACCAACACCAATACCATCACTACCTTCATCGTCATCCCCATCATCATCAATAGTCATCATCACCCCCCTACCCCCACCCCCACCATTACCTCGTGACTACTGCCATTAGTACAAACAACAAACACCGCACCACAACCACAACAATTAGCACAACCGCTACACCTACTACCCATACCATCTTCATCAGTACCACTTCCTCTTAAACCGAAACTACCACCAGTACTACTAAAATGACCAAGATTATTACTAACAGCAATACATCCACTACCATCATCATCGTCATCGTTATCATTACTACTACTACCAACACTGCTATTATCACCATCACCGCTCACCATCATCCATCACCACCACTACCATGCACCAATCTCTTCTTCTTCTTCTTCTTCTTCTTCTTCTTCTTCTTCTTCTTCTTCTTCTTCTTCTCATCCTCCTTCTTCTTCTTCTTCTTCTTCTTCTTCTTCTCAAGAATCCATCTCACCATTATGAAGACACTTATCACTACCACGTATACCATTAATACTACTACCACCACTACGTCCACCACTACTACCACTATCATTACCACTATCATTACCACTACACTACTGCACTACAACGGCAACTACCACCACAACCACCACCAATACCCCCACTTATACCACCACTATTACTACCACCTCTAATACCACAACTACTACCACCAATACCACTTTCACTATTACCACTATCAACCGCAGTCCACCACCATTAACACGATCCCCATCAGCATATCTACCACCTACACCACATCATTCAGAGCCACCATCGCAACCATCATCCCCACCACCAACATCAGCACTTCTGCAACCACCACAATTACCAGCACCACTACCTCCATCTCCACTGCCATCCCCATCACGTCCACAACCTCCACCACCAACGTCATTAAAGGCGCCACCACTACCACCACCACCACCTTCTTCATTCCTGATTCTATTATCACCCCCATCTCGCTTCCTCCGCCACCGCCAACCCCCGAAACAATACATATTACGGCAGTATGCTGATTAAGGGTGCACAGTGGGTATGTGGGGAGAGGGGTGGCACAATAAATGAGCTACCTAATAAAGTTAATCAATAAACAATAGCAACAACAAAAAAGAATCTGTCTAAATGGTAAACAAACAGAATATTATTCTTAAAACGGAATTAAATCAAATATAAATAAAACAAAGATGGCGTCCTCCCAACTTCTGTTTCACGACAATTTCGTTGTCACTCACCGAAATGTCGCCATGTTTTTTTTGTCTTTTTTATTTTCTTACAATGTGATATTTCAAATTTCTGTATCAATTTCATTCTTTCATTCACACATTAACAAAACGTACTATGCTAATTCTAACACATTCTTCTACTTTTCTGTTGCCTTCTTCTTCTTCTTGGTTTTCTACTTTTTGTCAATGTAGTAAAAGCTGTACTACTACTACTAATAATAATGATGATAATAATAATAATAATAATAATAATAATAATAATAATAATAATAATAAGAAGAAGAAGAAGAAGAAGAAGAAGAAGAAGAAGAAGGAGGAGGAGGAGGAGGAGGAAAAGAAAGAAGAGAAAGAAGAGAAGAAGAAGAAGAAGAAGAAAAGACGAAGAAGAAGAAGAAGAAGAAGAACAACAACAACAACAATAAAAACAACATCCACAACAACAACCACAACAACCACAACCACAACAGCCATAGCAACAAATTCAACCAAAAAGAAAAAAACACAACACTATGGAATGCCAACAGAAAACCGGTCTAGGCATAGCACAGAAAAGTCTGAGAAAATGAGAAATCAATCTTGTTTTGTAATATGTCAGTAGTCACAGACACGGAGGAAGGGGCTGACCGAAGGGATACTTTTTAGGAAGGACGACCAAGAAATATAATGCCTTCTAATTGAGGGAACTGTTCCAATAGATTATGTTGTAAGAAGGAAGGTTTGGCAAGCGAAGAAAATGAGAAGTCTGGTGAATAACACCGATATAAGAAGGAAAGATATCAGTCGGAAGTATCCGAATCCAGGTGATACATGCTGCCCAGCAAACTCCAAAGAGAAAAGGGGGCACTGTATCAGTAACAGAAAGGATAGGGAGTGGTCTCCTTACACGTGTGGGATAAAGTCTGGAGAGTATACAAAGCAAGGCGATCGAATTAGCTGAGAATGTTATAATTAAGTGCAAGATACGATGGAAGGTAGAAGGCCATTACTTAGATACACCAGAAAAAAAAAGAACAGCAACAAAACACCCGATGATGAAGATCCAAAGAAAAAGCGTAAAATGCGCAGGACTTGGGTTAACAATTAGGTGGTTGTTAGTAGTGCCTTCCACTAATAGGTTGTGGGAATATTATCGGTGAATAAGGTAATACGAATAGCAAGTAGGTACATCAATCATTTCATGGATAAATGACAAATAGTGTTCCAGAGCCCAATAAAACGAGGAATTATGAGAACGTCTTATTATTCTTATGTTTATATTGTGTAAACGTATTTAAACAAGTTTAAAAAAGCAAGGGCCAAGTACAAATGCTAAAGGAAGACAATCAAGAATATTTACAATCTCTGGGATCATTAAGAACCTCGAAAAAGGATACCATGCTATTCCTATAAACAACTTTTGTTCTTAGTTGTATGGATTACTGGTCTCAAATGTGGTCACCGCAGAACGTCAAGACGGTGGCGGAACTTAAGTCAATCCAGCGCCTCTATACAAAGAAGATTGACTCTGTACAGCAGATGAATCGCTGAGAGACGCTAAAGGAACTGAGGATTTGCTCCCTAGAGAGAAGGCGTCCAATATATGCTGTGATATGCATATGGAAGATCCTGGAAAGTCTAGTTCCCTACTTTGGAATTGAAAGCTATACCGATTGCCGAACCAGACGACACGGCATAGTACAAAAGATCCCGTTTTCTCCATCAAGAATAAGGAGCTAGTACTGTAACAGCTTGTAATTTCAAAGGTTCACAACTGCTCAACATTCTGCCAAACAATCTGTAGATGTGGAAGCCTTCAAAAAGGGCGTGTACAAAATTTTATCTGAGATATCAGATGAGCCTACATTGTCGGAGGGACGATAAAGAACAGTTCCGTCCAACTCCTTACTTCACCAGAAACAGTACAGAAAAGAAAACCAAACACACTGATAGGTGGTGCTGCAGTATGGCCTCAGCCTCTGGCTGAAACCAGTGAAAGATAAAAGATGAAAGATATTAATGGCCACATAATACATAATACAGATGGAAAACTACAGACGTCATTATTACATACAGTGTACACTGACAAACTCACGAATTTATTAAGAATTTGGTTCGGGAAAACGCCGCAATAGAGACTTTATGAGCGAAAAATTAATTAATAAAAGCCATTGATATGCTAGATAAAGAAACGTACATAATAACATGATATCAAACATAAACTTAGGCATAATTAAGAAATTATGAACTAGACACACTAGAGTAAGTATGAAATATAGTAATGACATCGACAGTAAACATTTAAATGAAATATGGTAATAGGCAGCGATATAAGTGCCACGATATAAGCGCCACGGTGCAGCGATATAAGCGCCACGCTCATTGTGCAGCAAGATTAGTGACTGAATCAATGAATTATCCAGTTAAAATCACGGTTTAGAAACAGCTTTTTCATGTGATCAGCCGAGTTATGGCTCTATCAGCAGCCGGATATATCGGGACAAATCATTCGTGTAGCCTCCAGAGTATTCATCTAACAATGCCCATAATGAGGCACACTGTGAGTGTCAAACTTGTGTCAGCCCCTACCATAGCTAAACACATAATTATATATATACATAAGCAGTACCGAAAGGAGAACCCAAAACACTGATGTGCGATGCTATAGCATGGCCCCAACCTCTCGCTGAAACGAGTAAATGATAAAAGATACCACGCACACACAGACACGCACATACAAATATATATATGTATGTGTGTGTGTATTTATGTGTGAGTGTATAGAGATATATAGATAAATAGATATATATACATGCATAAATACACACATATATACATACATTCATGCAGACATATATACATACATACATACATACATACATACATACATACATACACACACACATACAATATGAGGGAGAACTTCGATACTAGGGAACACTTTGGAAATAATGCAAGCAATTATGGAGCTCCCACTTGAAAAAATAGGGAATAGGTTTAAAATCAAATTGATATTTGGTGGGGCTTTAAACCAACTTTTTTCAGCAACGTTTCCTATTTACATTGAGATAAAGCTGAAGATTTCGCAACGAATTAAAGTTATAACCACAATAAATTTCCTTCGCGTAACAAATTTAATTTCAAGGGAATAAAAATTCTTCTGGGCTCGTTACATTCACTTAACTTTCTTGATTTAAACTTCCATACTTAATTGATGACTTCCTTCATTTGTATATTTTTTAATGAATTTTTCGTTTATTTATTTCAATGGCAATTTGTCTAACTTTTATTTTTCAATATTCTACTCACTTGTATTCTTCCTGTGTTCAAATTTCATCCAAACGTCCTCGTTTCTTTTTTTTGTCTTCCTATCATTCATCCTCTTCCGTTTTCATATTCAATGACTTTCACATTCTTCATAATTCTTTCCCTATTGTAAATAATATCTTGTTTTCGCCATCTTGTTTCTACGAAACATTATTGATTTCTAGTTTTTCTGATACAGATCATCTCAGACATACCTTTATATTAACGCTATAAATTCTCTGCCAGTATTTTCATTCAGCTTTCCTTCTTCTCCTTCATCACTTCATTCTCTGCTAATTTCATTGGTAAATGTCATTCTTTCGCCATAATCTACTCGTAAGTCACCTTCGTTTCTTTCATTTCCTCTCCTTGTTCTCGCCTTTCTCTCTTCCTCACCTCGTTTTCATTCATTCTTTCTTTCATTATCCTTCATCTCTTTCTCATAAGCCTCCATTTCATCATTTGTTCTTTTCCCTCTTTTCTTCTCCTATTCCTGTCCTTTATTTTAAATTTCGTCTTCGTCTTCTTCATCTTCTTTACACCCCTCCTCCTCCTCCTCCTCCTCCCTTTCTTCCACCTTTTCTTCGCCTCCCCTTCATCCCCTTCTTCATTATCCTCTTCCTCTTTCTCCTCCTCTTCCCCTCCTCCTCCTTACCTCTTTATCGCCTTCCTCCCTTTCGTCTTTTCCCTCTTCTTCCTTCCCATCTACTTCTTTCTCCTTTTCTTTTTCTTCTTTCATTTTTTTTTTCTTATTCTTTCAACATTTACTAAGTTTTGTTGCTATTCCATTGCATTTACCCCCTCCTCCTACACCTCTTCCTTCGTCCATCCTCCAAAACAAACACGTAACACATTCCAATCACGAAGACAATCTGCAACTCCCAAATTCTCAACGCACCCCCTAAATCAAACATCTCACACAACCACCCAGACCACCACTACCCCCTCAAATATCCCTGTCCACTCTCGTTCCTCCCACCCTTCTTCTTTCAGCGATAATCTTTAAAATATCTCTATCCACCCGACTTATCACTGCCCTCACCTATACCCCACCCATCACTCCCTACCGTTTATTGTCGCACATTAACGTCTGCTCCTTTCAAACGAAACACCAGTGACAATTGCCTGTTTCAATTTGGTGAAGTTTGTTGCCAGGTTCGACTTCTTATTTAATGTTCTTCATATTTTTCTTCTGCTTTTCATAATTGTTTTTATATTCTACCCTTAATGATATCAGATGTTATGCCTTGTAGCATGTTCTCTTTTGTTTCATTTCGCTGGCTTTTTTTTTTGTCACCATCATCATCACTACTATAGTCATCATTTACAACATTAACTCTCCTACTCTAACCCCTGTACCACCGGTTCTCCCTTCGCATTCTCATCAGTATCGAATTCCTCAACTTACCCTCTCGCCTACCTTTTCCTATCGAAAGCCTCTTCCTTCTTATCTTCCTGGCTTTGACTTTTTATATTCTCACATATTTCTTTGTTTTTTTTTTCTACCTTGAATTGTTATCTCCATCTTCTGTCACATCATCAACTTGTTTTCCTTGCTTATCGTTTTCTTCCCATTTATTTTCATATCGACTCCTCTTCTTTCATTTCACCCCTACTACTTTCTTCTCTTGCGTTTACTATCACCATCATCATTGCTCTTCTTGTTGTTGAGATTATTATTATTATTATTATTATTATTATTATTATTATTATTATTATTATTATTATTATTATTATTCTTATTGCTGCTGTTTGTTGTAGTTGAATGTTCAAGAGAACGGACATCTATGCCAAAGATCTCGTGACAAAGTAAATTTTAACGAGATTACCCGAAGGAAAGCGTGGGGTTTTTTTTTGTTTTTTTAATTGCGTTTTACTAACAGAAGTGTTTTGGATTATTTAAGGGTCCACCACATCACCTGACGAGGAAGAAAGGATTTTTCTTCTTCTTTTTTCTTAGGTATTTCAGACTAACTATAAATCTTTGGAGAATAACAATTTACATCTTTTCCTTTCCATTGCATGATGACCGTTTTGGAAGCAGCAGGGTGAAATGCTGGCTACAGTGGTCGTCGTAAGAAAGTTAATAAGGAAACAAACACGTTTACGATTATTTTCATACACGAAAATAGATTTTTTTAAAATAGCTGACAATATGAAAATTAAACGTGCAGACATTGTGTCAACTTACAAAATGAGAAACATACATACAAAAACAGATTTTGGTAAGGAAAATATTAATTTTGATAAGGAAAATTATTATCAGTGCGAATAACAAATAAAACTACAAAAATTTGAGTTTTATTTCATCATTGGCGAATGAATGTAAAGAATTGTTCCAGAGACAATCTGAAGTCCTAAATATTAGTAGATGTGGTTAGTGTCCTGGCTCTTCGTCGTTTATAACGACGATTGTTCCAGTTGATCCGATTAACGGAACAGCCTGCTCTTGAAATTAACGTGCAAGTAGTTGAGCACCCTACCGACACGCGTTCCCTTAACGTAGTTCTCGGAGAGATTCAGCGTGACACAGAGTGTGACAAGCCAAGCCCTTAGAAAAACAGGTACAACTGAAACAGGAAGAAAGACTGAGAGAAAGAATACAGCAGGGTTCGCCACCACCGGCTGCCGGAACCTCGCTGAGATTTAGGTGTTTTCGCTCAATAAACACTCAGAACGCCCGGTCTGGGAATCGAAACCCCGGTCCTATGACCGCGAGTCCGCTGCCCATTGTACCCCCACATATATATATAGGTATAATTTTATCGAAGCATGTGTTTCTGCGTATCTCCGCGATTATTGTTTTACATAATTTTACATAATTCTGTACGTAAAATTTCTCCTTTCCCATTTATAAATTCACATCACATTGCACCAATTAACACCTACCCCTCCCTTCTCATTAAATCGCTCCTTCCTCTTTTTCTTTTCACTGCAATTCTTTCCTTATCTCTCTCTCCCTCTCTCTTCCTCCCTTTCTCTCAGTCCATCTCTCTTTCGCACTCTCTGACGCTATACACGATTCTCTATATCGTTCTCTATCCCCTTGCTTCACCTCCATCTCTCTCTCTATCAATTACTTTCCCTTTTTTATATTACTCCAATCTACCTTTCCTCAACAATGTCCTCTTTCCCTCTCCCCTCTCTCTCTCTCTCTCTCTCTCCCTCCCTTTTTCTTTCTCTCTCTCTCTCTCTGTTACTTTCTCCCTCCTCTATCTCTCTCTTTTTGCTGCTATCTCTCTCTATCTCTCTGTTACTCGCCCTCTCTCTGTAACTATCTCTCTGCTCCTCTCTCTGTTGGTTTCTCTCCCTCCTCTTTCTCTTTGTTACTCTTCCCCGTCTCTCTCTCTCTCTCTCTCTCTCTCTCCTCTATCACTCTCTCTTTGTTACTCTCTCTCTCTCCCTCCTCTATCTCTGTTACTATCTCTGTCGATCTCTCCCTCCTCTCTCTCTCTTCGTTACTCTCCCCCGTCTCTCTCTCATTCTCCCTCTCCCTCTCCCCCTCTCTCTCTGTACCTCTCCCTCCTGTTCCCCTCTCTTCACCCTGCCGACTCCACTGTTTCGGCGCATGTTTTGCATTCTGATTAAAACGTGAACGCTGTCTCCTAAATAAATAAATTGAACTGAAATCAATAAGACACATCTATGAAATATATTTCCCCGTTGCTAAATATATGAGGGAGGGA
>NC_068984.1:142621979-142623796 GCF_001194135.2 Octopus bimaculoides | reverse complement strand
ACGGGTGGGACGGGAGTGGAAGGGGTTGGGGCGTTTGGAAAGGGAGGTGGTAGGTGGTCACAGCAGAAGCAAAGCTTCATTTAAATTCCCATTTCATGGCAATAGAACGTAGTAGTAGTAGTAGTAGTAGTAGTAGTAGTAGTAGTAGTAGTAGTAGTACTGGTGGTGGTGGTAGTGTTGGTGGTTGTAGTGGTGGCAGTACAAGTAGTAGTAATATGGTGGTGGTGGTAGTAGTAGTAGTAGTAGTAGTAGTAGTAGTGCTGGTGGTGGTGGCAGTGGTGGCAGTACAAGAATTAGTAATATGTAGTAGTAGTAGTAGTAGAAAAAGAAGAAGAAGAAGAAGCAGTAGCAGTAGCAGCAGCAGTAGCAGTAGCAGCAGTAGTAGTAGTAGTAGTAGTAGTAGTAGTAGTAGTAGTAGTAGTAGTGTAGTAATAGTAGCAGCAGTAGTGGTAGTTGGGGTGTTGCTGCTTGTAGTGTAGAATATGATGTGGAATATAATGTATTTTTTGGACAAATACTCTAACACCACCCATGACCTCTCAGTTAAGAAAACTCTTCTCTCGGACACAACATACAACTATGCGACGTTAGTTTCCGGCATTCCGCCAAAGAAGCCTACATCTCCCGTTTTAACTCACCCGTTCGTCAAAGATGCACCTGTACAGCTAATAAAGCATTAAGCATGTACCGTATCGCTCGTACACCTGTGTTTTACGAATGATTCTAAAACTATGAAGGTGATATTGCTAGAAAAATTAAACATACAGCTTCTATTATAGGTTCATTTCACACCACAACAAAACTTGTAAATCAAAACTGAAACCGTCCTCCCAGAGCGAAAGGAGTTTTCTGGAAAATCAAGACATGAAATATAAATGTGAACCAATTCAACTACTTGGTGGCAACGGCTGCCACAATTGATAGGAATGGCAATTCTCGATTGCATAAAAATCTCATTTTCTGAAGGGAATGAGAAATAACATCAACAACGAAAATGATGCGGAGTACGACATGGCCATCGAGAAAATTGAACAACCCAGAAGTGGTCCTCTTTCGCACAGGAGTGCAATGTCTGATGAAATTATTTGTCTCCTGATGTGATGTTGTAGTAAGAATGCCAGAAACAATACTTCTGCTATCAGGGATTCTACTGGAGTTTCCAAAGGGTGTTGTATTGAATTCCATAAGATATTTTACGTGGAATTACCGAAGACACTCTACCCTCAGTATTCGAGTACTAACTTCCCGCCTTGTTTTGCATTTATGTGCTTACTTGTGAGTGTGTACACACATATATATATATATGTGCACACTCACGAGTAAGGATATATGTATATATATGTGTGTGAGTGTGTGTATACACGGAGAGAGAGAGAGAGAGAGACAGAGATAGACAAAGAGAGAGAGAGAGATGTTTGTGTCACGAATACAGATTTACAACGTATATTAATTTTCACTCTCTGAGTCACACTGGTCGCTACTTTTAAGACTTGCCCAAAGTGTAATACTCGTGGGTCGAAACGAAATTTCGCAGTGCGAAATGAAGTCAATAATCACATATTAAAAGCGACAGGCACACGTACACATGCACACAGAAAGGTAGATAGAGTGATGGACGGATAAATAGGTAGATAGATAGATAGATAGATAGATACATACATACATACATACATACATACATACATACATACATACATACATTACAGAGAATAATAAAGCATTTATATTTTTGGGTGAGTATAATATATCTATACACAAATATGCATTTATACATCTACATAAATATATACGTACATATATAGATACATACATATATA
>NC_068984.1:142618324-142619342 GCF_001194135.2 Octopus bimaculoides | reverse complement strand
ATATAGTTATATATATGTATGTATTTATATATTTATATATATGTGCATCTGGGTGTGCACGCATGAGTTTGTCATTTATCTCTCTATGTAATTATATATGTGAGTCTATATATATATATATATATATATATATAGAGAGAGAGAGAGAGAGAGAGACAGACAGAGAAATAGAGAGAAGGGGAGAGAGAATGAGAGAGTAATACAGTGAGGCATAGGAAGAGAAAGAGAGAGGCGTGTATAGAATGGATCTGGCAGATCGATAGGTGAAGCTGAAAGAAAGCAAATGTAGTAAATTGATAAAATTGATTGAAAGACAAGAAATAAGCAAAGAAGACCGAAAGAGCAATGTAAGATCTAATTTACTCGGGAGAAGTCGATTGTTATTACTGCCAACCAATATTAAGTTTTGCAATTTTAGAGTGAAAAGTCTCCTTATCTCTGACGGAATTTTGTCGAAATAGGTTTTAAGTTAACGTTGGTACATTGGACAAAAGCATTATCATAAAACGTATATGATCTTGGGAATAAGGGATATTGCAACTGTAGCGGATGCAAATGTTCGGACATTCATACACTAACACCTCTGCTGTACGTCTCTATATAATCTTTTCTGCTTTAGGCACAAGGCCTGAAATTGTGGAACAGTAGGATAGTCGATTACATCGACCGCAGTGTTCAACTGGTACTCAATTTATCGACCTCGAAAGGATCAAAGGCAAAGTGTACCTTGGCGAAATTTGAACTCAGAACGTAAAGACAGACGAAATACCGCTAAGCACATCGCCCGGCGTGCTAACGATTCTGCCAGCTCACCGCCTTAATGTAATACAAACAATATTTTCTACTCTAGGCACAAGGCCCGGAATTTTGGTGCCAGTCTATTAGATCGATCCCAGTACTCAACTTGTAATTTATTTATTCATTTCGAAAGGATAAAAAGGGAAAGTGAACCTCGTTGGAATTTGAACTCAGAACGTAAAGACAGACGAAATACCGCTAAGCACATCGCCCGGCGTGC
>NC_068984.1:142616814-142617743 GCF_001194135.2 Octopus bimaculoides | reverse complement strand
TATATATATATATATATATATATATATATATTGGTTGGTTTAATTGTGATTTGGTTGCTTAGTTGCTTGGCCAGATGGTTCGGCTGGCTAGTATCTCCAGTTACGCTTTACATTGGAAATACAGAGAGGGAGAGAGAGAGAGAGAGAGGCAGAGAGAGGATAAAAGAGTGATACAGAGAAAGTTAGCATAAGAGGTACAAGAAGAATGTCTTATAACATTCCGCATGCTAATGAAATTATGAGGGATAGGTTTTCGTTGGAGTTGATTACGGTTCTGTAATAAATAATAAAATTCAGAAAACTAATAACGTTTTCATTGCATTTATAGAAATGAGAAATTATTTATGTTTTATTATATTTTAAGATAAATATTTTTCATTTGAAAATTAGTATCCATTATGTTGTATAGCTACCAACAAATATGATAAAATACTGTATGTATGCCATATTCTTTGGTATTACCCATTGTAGGAAATGTATTTCTAGAAAGTTAACCATTTTACGACGGGTAACACTTAGACATAAAGGGCTAACGAATATGCTTATGTTTTGAATATCCGTGTGTTGCTATACGAAAGGCTTAGCGGTATTTTGCGGCGAGCTGGCAGAAATGTTAGCACACCGGGCGAACTGCTTAGCGGTATTTCGTCTGCCACTGCGTTCTGAGTTCAAATTCCGCCGAGGTCGACTTTACCTTTCATCCTTTTGGGGTCGATAAATTAAGTACCAGTTACGCACTGGGGTCGATCTAATCGTCTGCCCCGCTCCCCGAAAATTTCGGGTCTTGTGCTTAGAGTAGAAAAGATATACGAAATGCTTCGCGGTATTTCGTCTGTTTTTACGATCTAAGTTCAACTTCCGCCGACGTCGAGTTTGCCTTTCGTCCTTTCGGGGTCGATAAATTAAAATGTGCTTTCCAGGTTAAAGCA
>NC_068984.1:142610492-142616804 GCF_001194135.2 Octopus bimaculoides | reverse complement strand
TATGCAAAAGTAATTCCCATAAAAATATTTTATGGGAGTTCCTCTTAACAACGAGTAAGGATACTCTTTACAACGACGTCAGTGCAAATTTTCTTTGTGTACTTTATATGTGTATTTAACCCCCCCACACACACACACAAATGCACACGCTCATACATACATACACGCACACACAAACATATACATACACACACTCACAAGCACACATCTTTTTCACAAGAAGGTTGTTTTTTGATAATTCTAGTTAACCATCGCAGTGAATATAATAACTTACAGTCCAAATGTAATCGCTCACCCTACATCAACGATTTCGGCTATTTTGCCAATGCTATACATTTTTCTCCAAACTGGCACACTCTGACCCAGGCGCACGTCGCCACTGGGATACATATGCATACAATCTGGTATACACAAAACAGACAAATACCAACACTGACAAGTGGAGACACACACATATCGTTGCTATTATGTTAAACTGCCGTACGTCAAAATTTGGCCAAATGCGTTTTTTTTTTTTTAATATTTATTTTTGCTGTACCTTTGGTCAAACTTTCGTACCTCCAGCTGCTTCAAATGCCAATGTATCAAAAATTATCAAAACAACGGTTTTGCTATGGAACAGTGAAACTAATATTTTGTTTTCTGAAAAAGCAATATTTTGGACTTACGGCACTTTTGCATAATAGCAACGATATATATTTACATAGACCGAGGCCAACACAATTTCCCGTGTATGACTCAGCGATACCTTGCCATACAGTAGGGCGATTTTGTTGCTACTCCGCTTTAATACTGATTCGATTTTAACGCACCAGGTATTTCGGCCCTTGGATAGACAATGTCGCCTGGAACTCAACAAGGAAGGGTATAGAAATGTGTTGGAGATGCCAAAAACAAGAGCCAATGCTACCCCTATAGAAAATGTAACAGAAGATATTTAAATACACAAAATGTCCACCATGAGGGTACGTTTGAACATTGCCCTGGTCCGTCAGGTTTGGCCTGTAACTAAACAGCAGAGGCATTATTAATATAGACAACAGCAAAAATAACCTCGCAGAAACTACATTCCAGAATTTTATTATTTTGGAGAAGACAATTCCGAATAAAATCTAATAATTCGTGTTTTAACCTGGTTTTTCACGAATTTAAAGTGTTCTCATTAAAACCATCCCTAACAATCACTGTCTGTCAGCTAGCTTTTTCAATCATCTATCTATCTATCTATCTATCTATCTATCTATCTATCTATCTATCTATCTATCTATCTATCTATTTATCTATCTATATATCTACCTATCTACCTATCTATCTATCTATCTATCTATCTATCTATCTATCTATCTATCTTTCTATCTATCTGTCTGTCTGTCTGTCTGTCTGTCTACTTATTTATATCTTTATTTATTTTTCTATTTATTTATTTACTCTGTTGATTACATTTCGTAAACCTATTTCATACTTTCACTTTCTTCTCCGCCATTTTGATTTTTCTTGAAGTTTTTGATGTCGATTTTCATTTCCTTATTTAACTAATTCCGTTTGTTTGTTTGTTGTTCTTTGCTTTGTTTTTCTCATATTATCAATATTGTCCTTATTATCATTATTATCATAGTTTTATTAATGCCGTTGTTGTTTCAGTTATTATCATTATTATTATTATTATTATTATTATTATTATTATTATTATTATTATTTTTATTATTATTATTATTATTATCATCATCATCATTATTAATGTTATCATTATTCTCGTTATCATTTTTCATTAATAAATGTTTTAGTCAAATTATGAGGCGTTATGAGCGAGGGAGGCTGAGAAAGACGCGAAAAAGGTGTGGAGAAGGAGACAGAGAGGGGCTGAAAGAGGTGTGGAGGAAGAGAGATGTGGGTAACCACGTTGATTAATATAATCCGCCAGGAGGCGCTGCTTATGCAATTAAAACTGGCTTCGGAAATAATCGATCATGATCACCCAGTCGCTCCACCACCACCCTCACCTGTATACCACCTTACCAATCATGATTTTATATTTATTAATATTGCCATTCACACAAATTTCAAACTGTTTTTCCTTATTATTATTTTTTTTGGTTTTTGATAATTTATTTTTGGGAGTTTTGTTGGTAGGGGATTGTTTTTTCCCCCTTTAATTTTGAAAATGTTCTTTATTAAAAATTATTGCTTTTCGTTATTTTCTGTGTAGTTTTTATTATATTATCCTTGTATTTATTATTTTTTATGTCATTGCTATTGTTGTTAATCTATTGCTGTATATATCGCTGCTGTTGTTGTTCTCGTCATCGTTGTCGACGTTGGCGGCGGTGTTAATCTAGTCGCCGTACATATTGTTGTCGTTGTTTTTCTTCTTGTTCTTGCTGTTGCTCGTCTTGTTTCTATTCTCTTATTGTTTCTGTTGATCTCGTAACGTCTCTCGTTTGTGGAGCAAAGAGCTGTCTTCCTTTGTTCCAATTTATGCTCGTACGTGCATATATATATATATATATATATATATATATATATGTGTGTGTGTGTGTGTGTGTGTGTGTGTGTGTCTGTCTGTCTGTCTCTTGTGCGTTTGTATGTCTCTGTTTATGATGTATGTATGGATATGTTACTTGTATCACGTGAGAGTGTATATATGCATATTTACATGTAGAAGTGCACGAGTATATATATACATATATATATATGTGCGTGTGTGTGTGTGTGTTTGTGTGGACGGGATGTATGTGTGGACGGGATGTATGTGTGTTTAAACATTCGGGTAGACGTGCATTGACATGTATGCCAACAATCAAAACTCACGTGATAATTTTTGCTTTGTGCGTATCCTATTTCCGTCACAGGAATGGAACAGTAGCAGCGATTTAATTGAGAGTTGCAGAATTAAAGGTTTTGCCAACAGAAACATCGAAATATGTACAAATACGTTTAATGATGAGCATAATTAAGCATCGTAGTGAAGAAATCAAAGTATGTTTAAATATAAACCCTGAGCCATACATCAAAGCTCTTTGCGTTTTTGCTGATGTTATCAGGGCTCCACAAACAGGCACATTTGGGGCTGAGCATATATAGTCATTCATATACACTACACGCGCACATATTTTGGTGTATACATAACAGAAATGTACCAGTGATAGTATGCTGTCAACTTAATGTGACAGTCCCATGAAAGGGAAGAATGCTACAGTTATTTAGCCCTAGGAAGCACCGTTTCCTTTTGCACTTGACACATTTTCTGTGTCCCTTATGTTTTCAAGGTCGAGACAAGCACCTTTGAAAACATAAGGACACAGGAACTGTGTCAATTGCAACAGGAAACAGAGTTTCCTGGGGTTAAATAACAGTAGCATTCTTCCCTTTCATGGGACTGTCACATTAAGTTGACAATATTCTATCACTTTATCATGCTGCTACTGCATAAATCTCTCTAAGAGATTTAGAAATGTATTATTTCCATTTTAGAAAAATACAAGTATTCTATATAATATCTAAGTGAGAGACACACAGATACGTTTTCACGGTGCAGGGCCAATAAAATTTCACTTCCATCTTTACAACAGGTACATAGATATCTTCACAAACTGACAAAAGTGATGAGAAATAGAAGACACAAGACGGTGTCTCCCACCTACCACTTGACAGCCGGTGTTACGTTATTTACGTCCCCATAACTCAGCGGCTCAGCAAAAGACACCGATAAAATAAGAAGCATGCTTTAAAAGAAATAAATACTGTGGTCGATTCGTTTGACTAAACGTTCTTCAAGGTTGTGCTCCAGCATAGCCGCAATTGAATTCCTGAAACAAATAAAAGAATAAAAGAATAACTGAATATATATGCGTAAACATATTTATCTATATACTTATGTAAATAACATATATATATATTTAGATTCAAAATTGAATGTAGCACTTAAATTTAGGCACCAGAATATAGTATAGAATTATCCAAACAATTCCAAAAACAAGGTGATCAAAAATCAAAAACAGCAACACGGATTTTAAAGGTTATTGCAGTACGCACGTTTCATGCTACTCCATTTATTTAAGTAATGCGAACATTACATTGAATGTAAAATGCAGAGCAATCCTCAGCTGCACAAGGATATAGAAAATTTACTGAAAATTTCATTTCAGCAGGATGGACATATTACTGTTGTGACAACATTTAAAATCTAAGTGGGAAAGAAGAATCCATAAAAACCATCTTGACATAGCCAATATATATAAATATGTATGTATAATAATATTTGACAGCAGCAAGGCAGCAGGTTGGTAGAAGGGTTAGCACGCCGGTCGAAGTGCTTAGTGGTGTTTCATCTGTCTACGTTCTGAGTTCAAATTTCGCCGAGGTCGACTTTGCCTTTCATCCTTTTGGGGTCGATAAATTAAGTACCATTTGCGTACTGGGGCCGATCTAACCGACTGGTCCCCTCCCCCCAAAATTTCGGGCCTTGTGCCTAGAGTAGAAAAGAATATTTAGCAGAAGCTATTTTATGTATGAGTGTTTATTCTATTGTTTCATTATTATTATAAATATCCCACTGAGAAGGGAGCCGGTCTCTAACAAAGATACGAAGGTCCATCGTTAGGTCGTAGTTAACAGAGACGAATTCACATTTGGAACTTGAGAAAAGTCTTGCATATATTCACTGTTCCACTCAGAGACTGCACTTGCATGTATGTATGTATGGTTGTATGTATGTATGTATGAATGTAAAAGCGACCTGAACTGTGTTTTTGCTCCAAACACAGGTGTCCTCGCATCTTCAGGCATCACCTCAATTAAAGCTATGATTCTGAGAAACCAAATGAGATGGAGTGGCCATATTGGTCGAATGAACGCACGCCCAAACAGCTGTTTTATGGTGAGCTTGCAGAGGGGAAACGCTATCGGCGTAAACCTAAAAAAGGTTTAACGACAGCATAAGGACTTGAATGAAGTCACTTGGAATGGATCCAGAAGACATAGAAACCCTTGCTTCGGATTGAACTGGTTGGCGAACAAAAGTGTGGAATGGAGTGGAAGTATTTGAAAAGGCCAGAATAACGCATGCAAGACTCCAGAGAGATTTAAAGAAAACTGTTACGATCGAGAAGGGGAATTACAATGACATTTTTATGTGCACAGTTTGTGACAGTCCATGCCTTTCTTTTGCTGTGCTCAAATCTCATTTGCAAACCTATGGAAAACAAACCTCCACCAACTATCCTGCCTATATGTCTGTGCACTCTTTTGAATGCAGTATGTGCCAGAAGGTTTGCAAATCTAACGGAGACCTTAAAATACATTTTAAGATCCGCAAACATCAGAACTTATCTGCAGCTCTTCGTGGTCTAAATCGGATATGCAATCTATGTGGGTGTCTTTTCAAAAAATTGTCTGGTTTAAAAATCCACATCAGATGCCATGATGGTGCTAAGGTGTAGATACAAGAGGTGGTTAAACTCTGCATAAGGAGTAGACAACCACCATCTATGTATTTACGGATATATTAAAAGATATCCTATTTAAGTCTCTGTTTCCAAGTAGTAGAACTTCAAGTATGTTATCTTTTTAACATTGAATATATGTACACAGACGTATAAAATAAAGCTGTATAAACCGAAACGAAGCAACTCTTTGTTGTTTCCGTTTGGGCTTTTTACTTTACCTTCCGAATCGTTTACACACGTTGCATTCATATAACACTGGTAAACGAATAATACCAATAAAAAATAAACCTAATAAAAAACTCTAAATGGAATAAAATTAACAAATAAATAGATAAATGTTCTGAAAATAGTGTGATAATCGGGAAAAAAGAAGAAAACATTGGAAAAAAATCAGCTTAATAAAACAGAGACTAAATATCCAATACAATTTGATCAGATTACATTTTTATTTGTTTTTGAAAAGTAATGAAATAAAAATAAAGACCTAAAATGACCGACAATTTTATATACACCTGAGAAAGTCACAGGTGTGTTTGGTGTTAATGTGGAAAATTGCTATCAATACCACAACAACAACATGACAACAACAAGTGTTAATGACTACGAATGTTGGCAAAAACCCAACAATTTCTGATGACTGTTGCAATTGATTTTATATCGATTCTAATACTTAGGTTCTTCATTGTCAAAGAATGAAACGAAGCATCGGTATATAAAGACGACGGAAAAGGTAGAATGGTGATTTCAAATTTTTGTATAACGCCAGCAGTTTTGAGGGGATGGGTAGTCGTGGACCTCGATAAAATGAGTACAACTTCCATTTATTTTATCGTCGTCGAAAGATTGAAAGATAAAATCGACCTTGATC
>NC_068984.1:142602305-142610111 GCF_001194135.2 Octopus bimaculoides | reverse complement strand
CTGAAATTTTGAGGGAGGGGGCTAGACGGTTACATTGACTCACATACGTAACTGGTACTTTATTCATCGACCTCCGAAAGGATAAAAGGCAAAGTCGACATTGGCGGAATTTGAACTCAGAACGTAAAGACAGACGGAATACCGCTATGCATTTCTCCCAGCGTAGTAACGGTTCTGCCGCCTCATCACCTCTCACGAAAGTAAAATATTCCTTTCTAATGGAAGTACAAGACCTCAAATTTGAATTGGGGAGGGGTCAAGTAGATTACATAGACCCCAGTGTTTCACTGGTACTTAATTTATCGACTCTGAAAGGATGAAAAGAAAAGTCGACCGCGGCGGAATTTGAACTTAGAACGTAAAGAAAGGCGAAATACCGCCAAGCAGGCAAACAAACAAACACGACTGAAAAAAAATACCCTCTCCTTCGCTAAGGCGGAGGTAAAAAATACCATACGGAATTCTGTAGTTCTCTAGTCGATCGACACCATTAAACTCCTACACCCGGTCCTGCTTCTCGCTGGAAATAACAGCAAAATTTACTTAACACTTACCATACAATGTGAAGCACGCATGCGCCAACGAAGTAGCTTCCCTATGGTCGTTTAACGTGAAAATATCCTCGAGTCACTCTCAGGTTGTATAATGCGATCCTGTGTAACTTACAAATAGGAAAGAGGCGTGATGATCACGGTTGGAATGTCTTAGATCATAGGAAAGTTCAATCAGAGCTGACCTTGGGCTAAACAAGTTGTGATTTGAAATAAGAAGAAAGAGAACATTGACCGAATCCTCGTTCACGTCCATATTGATTCTGGCAGTCGATTTCTCGTTGAAATACAATAATTCTAGAACATTTGTTCTTTGATTCTCTATCTCTCGGTGACTCTTTTTCAAAATTTGTATGACTTCTCGCTCAAATCTCTATCAAACTTTTAACATATGTAGCTAGAATCATTTGGAAAGGCATTAATTCCAGAAAATCTTCTTTACATCCATCCCCGTTCTCTGTATTCCTTCTCTGTTAAGGTGCGACTTCTATGCTTCAACTGTGAATAATTTAAAACTAAAACTTTTCATACAAATTTCTGAATACAAAGAAAGAAACAAACAAACAAACAAATAAGAAAATGATTTTTTAAAACACTAACAAAATAAAACAAAACACAAAGTAATAAAATAAATATGCCAGCAAATAAACAATGAAGACGGCATGTTTAAAAAGATTTAAAGAGTGGAGCGGAGTTTAATTGGCAGCTAGGAGAGAAGTGTAATAAAGAGCGGCAGGTGGTAGTTAGCCATAGAAATAAGAGATGGCTGTTTTAATGAATCGTACGAGTTGATTACAGTGATTAGCGCGTTACTTTCACTGTGGCTGTGACTTGCAGTCATTAATAGTGCCAGGACAGACTGGAGCATTTCAATGAACAGTTTCGTGTCTTTTATCATTATTATTTTTTTTTTTCATTTATTGATTTAATTTTATTTTATTTCTGCATTAAATATGCGTTGTTTATGGACTCCTGAATGCATTTACATACATGCACGTGTGAGTGTGAGGGTACTTATACATATGTATGTATATGTATAGACATATATGTACATATGTATGTATGTGTGTGCACAAGCGCATATATATATACATATATGCATAAACACAGAAATACATATATGTACGTAAACACACAGGCACTCACACTCACTCACATGTGCGTGTTTGTGTGTGTGTGTGTGTGTGTGTGTGTGTCTGTGTGTGTGTGTGTGTGTGTGTATGACTAAATCTGATATCGATTTAAGTATCATGCTTTGATGTATTTCCGTGTTTGTGAGAGATATATGCATGCTTATATTCATGTATGAGCATGTGTGAATTACTAAAGATGCATCCATCCATCCATCCATACATGCATACATACATATATGCATACATAGACGCACACACACATACACACACACACACATATATATATATATAATATATATATATATATCAGTGTGTACGTGTCTGTATCCGTTAGTATATACATATATATATATATCTGTGTGTGTTTTATATATTTGTTAACGCAATGTGTAAAATATACGTTTAAAAAATGCGGTGACAGTTCTTTGTATGTCTTTGAAACATTCAGGAATGAATACATATTTATACAATGCAAAATATATTTCTAGTTCTGAATTCTAACAGTGACTGTATATGAACCTTTTTTTTTTCTTTCCTTTACGACTATTTCAGGACGAAATACAACAACAATAACAATTCTCTTTTCATATGAACGTGAAACTGAATGATGCTCTTGTACTCTAGGCACAAGGCCTGAAATTTGTGGGAGAGAGATAATCAATTTTATCGACCCCAGTGTTCTACCAGCACTTAATTTATTGACTCTGAAAAGATGACAGCCAAAGTCCACCTTGGCGGAATTTGAACTCAGAACGTAGCGGCAGACGAAATACTGCTAAGCATTTCGCCCGGCGCGCTAACGACTCTGCCAGCGCACCACCTTCCAAACTGAATGATTATTTCGGAATAAACAGAGGTCAATGCATTACTTTTATATAACGGATCCTGAATGCCTGCATCCAGTGTTCTAGAATCATCAGCCAAAATTATTTCAATCATAGCGTACTTTCTTACCCAAGAACGCATGATAGGTGTATAAAGTGATATTGGTTATATTTTCAGACATGAAATTTTATTATCATAAATATAATTTGAATTTCTAAACTTATAGACAAAGAAATTAATTTTCAAGAAATCAAAAGTGCGCTCCATAATCACCTGTTTGCGGGTAAACCAGCTTAGTAGTAGACTGGATAAATGCCATCTACATAAGATTCTGGTCGACCCAAGCTTTCTTCAGTTGATTAGTGTTCAGAGCACTTCAGGTGGAATGCACCTGGTATCAGAGAACTTCAGATGGAATGTTCCTGTTAGCGGTTGTTAGGCATTAGCTGTCATCCGTTTTACCAAAACCACTGATTATAGCATGTTATTAGCAAGCATTCCGTGTGGTCCAAGTATTAAAATGTCATCATTATTTTGAAGGTAATTCAGCACCATTTTAAAGGTAATTTACCACCATTTTAAAGGTAATTCAGCACCATGATTAATCGCTTCCTGCTAGACAAGCCTTAAATCCATTGTTTCCTTCTCCGTTTTCTTCCACCCTCGTCACACAAGAAAAGACATTCACTATTCCCGTAATAGTGGACATATATAGTCTAGACATACAAATGCCCAGGCTATATATTTTCAATACAAATTTCTACTCCACGTTTCGATCAGTGTCTTCTTACTTCGTCCTCAGGTAACATCTCTACATAAGACAGCTGATGATATTCGAAAATCATACTGAGCGAAATAGAATTACGGAATATATGTTTTGAATATATATTCATAAGATATTGTGGTTGCTCTTATTAGAGGTGTTTCTTTTCAACTTCAACTCCAGATTAATAACTGGAATTCCGGCGGTTACAACAACGAGCGCTCCAGTTGATACGATCAACAGCCTGCTCTTGAAATTAACAGGCAAGTGGCTGAGCACTCCGCACATACGCGTACAGTTAACGTACTTCTCGGGGAGATTCTGCATAACACAGAATATGAAAAGGTTGGCCATTTTAAATACAGCTACAACTTATTTTTGCCAGTTGAACAGAGTGGAGCTACGTGAAAAATAAAGTGTTTTGCTCAAAGACACAACGATTCGCCGGGTATCGAACTCATGACTTTAGGATCGTGAGCCGAACACCCTAACTACTAAACCACGCACCTTCACTCTAGATTAACATTGTCTTCAAATCACAAAACACAAGTGCAGTGATTTCGGGGGATTTTTAAGTCGACTACATTGATCTCAGTGTTCAAATTGTACTTAAATTATTGACCCCGAAAGTATGAAAGGCTAAGTAGAACATAGTGGCATTTGAGCTCAGAGCGTAAAGTCGCTAGAAATGCCGTTAATCATTTTATCCGCGGGTGACAGTATCGTCTTTCTAAGATTAAGCAAGACTATATTATGCAATATCTTCTTTATTAAAGCCGTCAGGGTGAAATTTGAGGAATATTTAGCTACTATTTCTAAAGGATCGAGCAACAAGGTGGACATAGTTGTTCTTCGTTGTCTCGACCCGACACCTAACATAGTTTTCAATTTCAATTTCATTTCGAAAAATTACTATATCTGCAGCGATATATTCGTACACCATTCGTGAAGTATGATGTATATTTTCTAGTGATATAAGCGGAAGTCTAATTTGTTGAAGCTTTTCTGGAGGTCCGAGATTGTTTGAAGATAGAAAGCATGTTGTTTTCAGATCGGAGACATTTTGTGAATATTTGCAATAGAACACACTCAGGTTATGGTAGCCAACGATTCTGTGATAGTGTTAGAACCATTTACTGATAAATTTTACTTCCAGAAATAGCAATGGTTTCTGTTATAAATTTTCACACTGTTTGCCCGCTCGCAGATTTGACTCTCAAAGATTATCTTGCCTTAAGGCAAGATATATTTTAAAAAAAGAAGACACTTGCCCAAAGTGCTCCGTAGCCAGAACGAACTCAGGGAGTGGAAGTTACTAGGCAAACTCCTGACCCACTCAGCTATGACTGCACCTAAAACTAAATTGCGTAAGAATAACATTTTGGTTGCTTGACCTAATGCAAGTCAAATTTCTTCAATATTTTATCGCTATATTATTAGTTGTGAAAATATTTAATTAAGGAAAATTACAGTAAAATAATCAATACGGAGAGATTTCAACCCTGCATCATAATAAACCTCAACCTACATTGTTCAGCATTCCTTATATGGAAGAATATGACAATCGAATAACAGATATGCTTTCATTAATATTTGTGCATTGTTATTTAGCAATAGTTCTTCTTCACCTGATTGGCTGAATTGCTTGATTGATAATTTTGATTTCTTTTATTCGTGATAAAATCTTTAAGTTAATATTTTCCAATCATCGAAATATTCAAAGGAAAATATACTAGCGGAATTAATTCCTGGTTCTGAACATTTGGAAACGGGCGGCCCGAATAGCTTACGTTAATTTCTATAATCTGGGACACTGTTTCTGATATTCTAGGACACTGGAAGGGATAATGCTTTGGAATCGGTTACCTAAATGTGTGATAACTAAGACAGTCTGGAAAACTTGATTAAGAAATAACAGCAATTTTTTCAAAGCAAGTGTAAAGGTTTGTTTCCGTAAGTTACATATGTATTGCTTGTGAAATATTGAATAGTATGAAAGAACTGAGTTGAGATTATCGAAGCCAAAGGACTTGAAATTAAGAAAGGTTCAAATAAAATGGTTCAAATAATAATGGCTTCAAACTTGGCACAAAACAGCAATTTTGAGGTGACGGGAGTGAATTACATCGACCCAGTGCTCAAATAATACTTATTACATCGACTTCTGATGCAGAAAATGCAAATTTGACGTCGGCCAGATTTGATCTCAGGTCGTAAAGAATCGATACAAATACTACTAAATATTTAGTCCAGCGTGTTAACGATTCTGCAAGCTTACAACCGTATTAACAATATTGGTTTCATATTTTGACACAGAGCCAGCAAGTTCAGAGGTAGACTAAATCGAGTCCATCAAGCCCCAGTACTCAACTGGTTCTTATTTTATCAACCTCGAAAGAATAAAAAGGCTAAGTCGACCTCAGTAGAATCTGAACACACAAATCAAACACGGACGCAATGCTGCCAAGCAGTTTGACCGGTGAGCTAACGAATCTGCCTGCACGCAGTCCCATGCACATCCTGAGTTATTAAAAGCATATCATTAATAAATTAGACAGTATAAACTCCAGTTTGTTGGTCATATCGGGAATGTCTCTCGTTACAGATTTTCTCAATGACACAGATGTTTAGCTAAATGTCAAAAATTGCCTCAACAGCATCTGCAGCTGTTTAGTTTAAAACCTGTGGGAATATTCGAAACGAAAGCAATGGATGATGGGAGATGAGGCCGAACATTTCTTCTGCATAATATCAGGCTGAGTAAAAAGTAAGCAACGTTTTGAAACATGAAATTCATCACCGCCTTTACACTGTGAGTTCAAATTCCAGCGGATTCCTCTTCACTTTTCATCCTTTCGAGATCGATAAAATAAATACCAGTTGAGCACTGGGGTCGATGCACTGGACTTAACCCCCTCCCCACCTTGTGTCAAAATTTGAATCCAGTATTTCTGAATAGTTAAGGTGACTGGCTGGCAGAATGTTTAGCATGCCGGGAAAAAAATGCGTCGCTGCTTTTTGTTTGTCTATGGATTCTGCCGAAATCCACTTTGCTTTTCATCCTTTGGTGCTGGAGGAGTTCGAGAAAATCAATACCAGTTCAGCACTGGTATTGATTTAATCGACTTGCCCCCTACTCCGAGCTTGCTGGCCCTGTACCAAACTTTTGAACCGCTATTTCTATGTAGTTATCAAATCTACTGCAAAATGTAGCCGAATCATCATCAAACCAGAAAGCTATCGTCTGTGATCAATGGAATGACGCGTAAGATAATGTAAATAGATATTCCTACAAAGATGGAACTTTCACAACTGGAATCCCTTTAATCATTGATGTCTTTGACCAGGTGGGGCCGAGGGTTGGAAATATGAACAAAGTTCTCCGTTTATTTTAATCATATAGAATATAGTGACTTGCCTGCAGAGGTAAAGAAATGCCTCAGCTTATTAATATGTATATACTCCTAAAAGGATTTCGCTTCCCTAATCCTTCTCCTGTCGACATTTTTCATGCAACCTGGCCTATCATATCTACTATCGATTCGAACCGATCAAAGCCTTTTGAGTGAATTTGATTGACAGAAATTGTTTGAAACTCTTCGTGAATACCCATTAAAGCGCTGCTCCTGTATTCATACAGTTATATAACAGAAAAAATATAAACTCCCTATGTAAACTAATTATTATTTTAGAGTTCTCTTCCTTTGTATCCTTAACCTCGATTAATTATTTTCATAATCATTATTCTCATTACTAAATATATAATTCTATTTCATTAATGATTCCTGGTTTAGTGCATCAGGCATGAAAGTATTCAATTAACTGCTAAATTTTCGTGCAGCAGGCGTCCCTCGGTAGTTTTACTTTTCTCATTATCTAACATTATCGGACATTTGTCCAAAGTAGAGTCGTGTAGTGAGATAGAAACCGAACTCATGCGCTTCCGAAGCTAAACTTTTAAGCACGTAGTATTGCCTGCCACCGTATATCGTGTCTTTCGAAAAGAAATATCGATTAGACTGTCCAAAGAGAAAACGTAAATCAATATTTATTTATGATTTAGTAAAAAAAATAAAAGAAAAAAAAACAAAAAAAAAGGGAATTGGATTTGTAATTTTGAAATTAGTTTTCATTTCGTTTGTTTTATTCCGATAGATTTCTAAACCAAATTCTCAATCGTTTAGTCAGAACCAGTGAAGCCTTACGTTGTCTTAGCATTCATTATTTGCCAAATGCATGAGCCTGTTCGATACAGAAGTTCTTTGATCAACTCGAAAGGATGTGCTTGAACAGTTTGACTCTATGACAACATCAGGCTATGTGGACCACTATGGTCTCGTCGCCCTTTAATATGGAACCTTCGGCAATTTCATCAAGAACAGTTTTTTTTTAAATTTGTAGTTGTTGTTGATAATGTTTTTATTTTTCTGCACTCATTATGTGCGTATATATATATATATATATACTTAATTAATGTGAATATGTATATATATGTACATATATACGTGTACGTATATATATACATATATATATA
>NC_068984.1:142594625-142600745 GCF_001194135.2 Octopus bimaculoides | reverse complement strand
TGGTGGTGGTGGTGGTGGTGGTGGTGGTGGTGGTGGTGATGGTGGTGGTGGTGGTGGTGTTGTTGGTGGTGGTGGTGGTGATGGTGGTGATGATGCAATGTAAATAAGTGAGAAATGTAAAGAACGAAAGGGAGAAGAATTTTTGGATTGTCAGAGAAGAGAAGCGAAAGAATGGTGAGAATATCTTGAAAGAGCGAAGGACAGGTTGGAAGAAAAGAAAGAAAGAAAAGAAAAGAACAGGCTGTAAAAGAATGGAAAAGAATTAGCGAATGAAAGAAATTAAAGAAAAAGAAAAGAAAGAGAGAAAGAAAGAAGGAAAAGAACATGAACGAATGACAGATAAAGAATTGTGAAGGTGTTAAATGAAGAAAAAAAAAAAGGGCAATAGAGAAAGAGAATTGGTTGTTCTCCTTGAGAATAAATTCGGTATTGCTTTAATGGTGTTCTTCGTTTAAGCGGAGACAGAATTCTACAGTTAACCATGTGCAATTGTTCCATGCTGGAAGAATATGGCTTTTACGAGACTAAACCAAATAGGCATCATAACACGATGACACGCAGCTTTTCTTGGAAAACACCATTGTTAATATTGACAGACCACAAACATGGATACAATGCTTCTAACAACGTCAAGAATTAACCCGAAACTCTCCTTTAAGACCGAACTACATGAAGCAGATCGATATATTCCTATAGAATGCGTTTGTCACATTGGGAGAAGAAGTGAGGAGGAGGAAGAGAATGAGGGGGGAAGAAAGAAAACAATGAGAAGAAAGACAACGAGGAGAAGAAGGAAAAGAACATCAACAACAACAAAAGTAAACGAAGTACACAAAGACAAAGAAGAAAAGCGAAAGGAATGGAGAAATGTTCGCTTGAAATTTTGGCTGAAGGCCAGAAATTTGGAAGGGGGAGGGGGTGCGTCGATTGCATCGAGATCAGAGGTCAGCTGATGCTTGTTTTATCCACCCGAAAAGGATGGAAAACAATGTAGACCTCAGCAGAATTTGAACTCAGAAAGTAAAGCTGGGTGAAATACCGCTAATCATTTCACCTGGTGTTGCTAACAATTTTACCAGGTCATCGTCGCCTTAGAATGGAGGAACATCGATTTCAAAATTTCGCACAAGGCCAGCAGTTTTGGGAGGGGGAGAAGTCGATCACATCGACCCCAGTGCTCTACTGGTACTTATTTTATCGACCCCGAAATGATGAAAAGCATTTTCCTGACGTGGTAACGATTCTACCACCTCACCGCCTTAGAATGGAGAAATATGGAACCCGTGAATATGACTGCTACTCGAAAACATTACATTAGGTGGTTTAGAAGCAGCGAATGAAATGTGTTTCGTCATTTGATTTGTTTCTCTTCAGTTCTTATCTTGGTTCAAATCTTACCGCGCCCACTTTAACTTCCATGTTTTTGCGAGCGATAAATTCTTGAAAACGGCGCAGCCCCTTTTCCCTTTTGAATCATATAACAGGTGAGGAGGGATGTTTCCATTGGATTGTCTCTTTCTCTCTGGCCCAAAGGGATGAACCCAACACTCATCTTGGGTGAGGGAACGTTCAAAAGAGCCAGCTGGCTCTGCCAGAAGGAATTTCAGATTTCCCCGTGATGTGGTCAGTCTGGTGCACTTTTTTTATCAGGCGTCAGAAGACTTAGCACACACCGAGCAGAAACCTTCGTCATCCCAAGTTCATTGGGGAAAATATTCTCACCTCTCGTAAAGGATATGCTCGTAGCATTGTCTATTTGATTCATAGTTAATCGTCTGACGTCTATCACCATGTGGTGAACACGATCAATACATTTCTCGCTGATGATAAATGCAGAACGCTCATGCCTTGGGTCAACTTGAAGACTCTCCGTCTCCCTCCTAAATTTAGCTGTTGGTAAAGCTGGAACCTTATTCTTTAAATGTAGCAAGCATGCCAGCTCCAATGTTTGGCGGGGGTGCTAAGCCCATTTTGTGCAGGTACTTGATAACGCCACGATGCCAAATTTTGTCCATTTTCACGAAAAGTCGCTACTACTTACATTTGAAGTATTCGTTGAACAGTCAGAAGTCAATTTACCTGGAAAGAAACAATGCAGATATTAATAAGAAGTGGTAACTTTAACGCATGCAAGATTGCACAGCTCTAGCACCACTCCTTCATAGTCAGCCAATTCCACAAATGATTTTATCCTTTATTCATTTTGATCATCTTCGCCTGCTCTCATTTTCTCCTCATTTTTACAAGAGAGAGACAGAGATAGAGAGAGAGAGGAAGAGGGAGAGTAGGAGAGAGAGCAGCACCCGACTGGTACTAAGCAGAGTCACGTAAACAGGAATGCTTTGCTGAAGAACACAGCGTGTCACCCAGTACAAGCATTGAATCCACAATGCTATGACCATAAATTGTTCACCCTGTCCACTAGACCAGGCCGTGTGTCTTCGCAAATGGTGAAACACGTCTTTGTAATCCTAGATATATTGTGTCTGAAAATCGAAATGATAGGTTTGCTGGCTCAGAAGTGAGGTGAGGCACATAAACAACAACATCAACAACAAAGAGCTAATTAAGATCGGGAGATATTAGGTTACGAGGAGAGGAAGATGTGGCTAATGATATTATCGTGATGTGAATGTTGGAATACTCAGCCACTACCACGATCCTCTGCGAACTTAATTAGTGAAGCCTCTTCGGAAGGAGAAGGAAATGAAATATATGGAATCTGGTGGCAATGGAAAGAGATTTGCTAAGACAATGGAAATAGGAATTCTACTGCCAGATTCCTTCGTTGATAAATGAAGAGGGGAAAACAAAGATGGATAAATTTAGAAAATGAGAAATGCTGAAGGAAGACAATGAATAAAGAACAAAAAAATAGAATTCTTTCCAAATTCCATAGTTGACAATTTGAGAAATCGGTTTCTGCTTAAATACAGTCAGGTTTAAAAAGACATTTTTGGAAAATCAAATTCAAAATAAATAAATAAATAATAAATAAATAAAAAATGGAATAAATAAACGAAGAAATAAATATATAAATAATAAATAAATTTAGAAAAAAAATTTTAAATGAATAAATAAATAAATTACAAACACACACAGATGCGTGTTAAGCACGCGCACACAAGTTCATATGTACATGCACACAGAATGTTTTAATTAGATCTGCTTCTTGAAATCAGGTAAAATAAGAAGGAGGGGGGTGCAAGAGGGCTAGAACAATAGCTCAGGCGTCAAACCAAATTATCACGTGGTGTTCTGAATTTCCTGCTGTGCTACCAGGAATATTAATTAGAAACACAAAAAAAAAACAGATTATTTTTTAAAAAATGTGTACATATAAATAAATAGAAAAATGCGTTGTGTCGCAAAAATACTGAAGACATTGCTAAAAACATCCAAATATATGAATAAATAATTTTTTCTCAGAATTAATTACATATTGTTGACTGTAAATTATTTTTTCACGCTGGACCAAGATTTTATATATGTATATTTATATTTATTTTATATGTATAACAGAAATATTTTGTACTTTAACATTTTTTATTATGATTCTGTAAGATAAATGCAATATTTTGAGTAGCAGAAAAGAAAAATAAATATAAACGGTAATGTTTTGGACAAAATATATATATATAGCATCTAGTTACAAAACCTTTCTGAGATCGATTCTCAAAGGAGGCAATCATATAATTATCCGTCCACCCGGGGTTATATTAAAATGAATATCGCTAACATAAATTCATAATAATGTGTTAACATTTTATGAACAGTAAGTGCTCTTTTTTTTCGAATTTCGCGAATGATTAGCACAAAACTGTAGGAATTTTACGGGATTATGTTATATAGTCTACCGCGACGAGCTAGCAGAAACGTTAGCACGCCGGACGAAACGCTTAACGGTGTTTCGTCTGTCTTTACGTTCTGAGTTCAAATTCCACCGAGGTCGACTTTGCCTTTCATCCATTCGTGGTCGATAAATTCAGTACCAGTTGCGTACTGGGATCTATCAAAAAGTTCGGACCTTGTTCCTAGAGTAGAAAAGGTTCTTTGTCTGAAAAGGTGTGTCGCTTCACTACAGAGACTACGAGCGTCGGCTGAGACGTTCATAGGCTGAACGTTCATATTCTTATGGAATGTGACCAAATAAGGTTTATTTTACAATATAGTTCCCTATCCAGTACACACACTTTTTCCATCGGAATAGATCGAGAGGTAAGGATCTTTGGTAAATTAGCTGAAATCTGGATCGAAGTAGTAGGAGTCTACTGTGCTATAGCAAGGATCTGCGGTAGATTGTCATGGTTCAGCAATGATTAGCAGCAATCTAATGTGAATTGGCAGCAGTCTGCCGTGAATTGGTAGCAATCTGAGGAGAATTGGCAGCAAGCTGAGGTTGATTAGCAAGCGTTTGTATGAGAATGGTTAGAATCTGCAATGGATTTTAAGGAAGTCATAATCGATGGGAATAATTATGTGATGGACTCGCAAGAATGTGCAATGAATTGGCAGGGGTTGATTGGTAGGAATTTGTGGTGGACTGGAAGGAATATGATATGAATTGGTATATTCGTTAGAGATCGGACAAAATGCTTTTTAAATTCTGGTTTCAAATCCATCCGAGTCGGTAAAATGAAATACCTGCCACGTACGGAATTAATAATAGTCGACTATTCCCCTATTCCAAAATAGAGACATTCTAATTATTTGATAAATCGGTTTTTATGATTTTCAAAGACAAATGTGTAATTGAAGCAGAATATGGTAGAATGTGTCAGTAAGCGTCACGTGGTTTGATGGTAGGGCCCACTTCATTGCGTTCTGAGATCAAATCCCACACATAAATTGTTCAGGTTACAATTGGAAATGAAGGTGTGAGTAGAGAGGAAAGCACTACTTCCCAGTAATTTCCTGCCGGAAGCAAGGCGGCGAAAAGTTCTTCACAATGGACTTAGCCGTTAGGCTGATTCGTTCTAAACGTAACAGCAGATATTTGACCCAATCTTCAACAATGTTCGGGCTATGAACGAGAAAGTGCAAAACAGTTTTGTCGCTCTGCGCGTATCTCGGGCAAGCACGGCGGACAGCCCAATCAAAGAGACGAATTGCGGAAGGGCGAATCTGACAAACGACGCCCACACCTGCTCACTATCTAGGAAGAGCTGGAGATGTCACATTAAAGTATATGGTTAACGCCCCTCTTTACAAAAACTATAAACATATTGTATTTATTCCTCTGGATGAGGACCTCCGCCACGTTCGACGATGAGTATTCGGCTTGAAATGAAATACCAGCGCCTGAATTAATGTTCACGCGGACGAATATTTCACAGACACGTGTGGAAATAGAGTGACATAGTCTATGACAAGGCTGTACCGTTTGAAATAGCGGTACAACTCACTTCATGGGCTTCTATACAGTTTCCGTCTCCCAATTTATCTCATGTGCTGTGGATTGATCGGAGACTGTAAAACTGTAAAAAGAACGAAATTTATAAGATAAACCACGAGCCTTGAAATCAGGGATGCAAAGACAACGCCTAACACATTCACCCATACATTGCTTTCCAGAACATTTGTAATTTGAAGAACTCATAGCATTTGTATATTTGTGGACTCACGTGACCTAAATTTAATTCTACAATAATGTTGACGCGCTGCCATCATTGAATTCACCCAATTCTTCAAGTTAAGAAAGAATTTAGTTTCCCGTCTGCATTTCAAAAGTTTTCTACATATAACATGAGAATTTCCAAATTTCTCGCTTCTAAATTTGTATTCTTCCAATTTGATGTTAATTTCTGTAATAGCGAGGGAGACGTGAACAGGTTGTTTTCAATCAGCCTGATTATAGTCGACCGACCAACGACCTTCTGGGCAAAATGTAGCAACGCATTTAGCGCACTGCGTCTATGTACGGGTAATCACACACACACACACACACACACACACACACACACACACACTCATGAACTTAATTCAACTACGAAGCAATATAACACGTATGTAGGTGTAAAAACAATGCGTACTTACCTATACAGAGACAAACGCATACAAAGATACACAACACATATACTCACACACCCGCACACAGGTACTCACACACACCCGCACACA
>NC_068984.1:142589790-142594316 GCF_001194135.2 Octopus bimaculoides | reverse complement strand
ACACACACACACACACACACACACACACACACACACACACACACACACACACAGGCATGACTTGGAAATATTCAATTTTGCTGGGATCAATCCGGGTTAATAAGAAGTTTTACAAAATTATCGCTTTCGAATTTTCTGCAATAGCAACACTATTAAATGTCAAATATAATTTGTAGGGTTTGATTTTATTGGCTGTCAAATTGCTGTTTGACATTTGAGAGGAATAAATCTAATTTTATTTTAGCTTCCCTTAGTAACGAGATTCCAAAACTTTCAGTTGGCATCGACAGTAAATTCCATATCTTTTCTTCATCAGCTTCTTCCTAATTACTATCTCTGTGCAATATTTCGGCACACCGAGGTGGTGAGCTGGCAGATTCATTAGTACGCCGGACTAAATGTTTAGCGGCCTTTCGACCGTCTTTATGCTCTCAGTTCAAAATCCATCAAGGTCTACTTTGCTTTTCATCATTTCGGGGTTGATGAAATAAGTACCAGCTGCGCACTGGGGTCGATGTAAATCACTTACCCGATCCCTCAAAATTGTAGGCCGTGTGACGAAATCTAAAACCAATAACTAAAGCCGGAAGAATGATTATTGCGCTGAGCTAAATTTTTAGTAGCAGTTCATCCATCTTTCTGAGTTCTGAGTTCAAATTACACCATGATGAGGACAAATATCCGTCAAATGTAAATAATGTAAATAATGTATATTATTCTTCATCTCTTAAATATAGAACTGAATTAGTTAATGTCCTGTATATGTCTTGTGGCTGATATTGGTCCTACTGAGGACTTGGGCATTACCGTTGTGATAAAGACATGTTATGAGAGTTGTCTTAAGGTATTTTCTCTAAGCCACATGATAGAGATTCATAACTCCAATCTAAACCAAATACAAATCGCTTTTAATGTGTTGTACCTACTGACGAGTAGAGGTTTAGTGGATTCTAAATGTTATACACCTTGTTAATCTGGACTGAATGACATTCCTTCTATGATTCTTTGATTTTCAAATAATGTGCAACTGGTTAATCAGCCGTGGTTTATTCACATTTATATCAGATATATTGTATTCGCCCTTTACCGCTGATTCCCGTCCGACATATGGTTTTATACGCCTGGATCTGACAACATACGAGAATCAACGACATCATAAGATTTATCAAGGAGACCAAATATATATGGCCTAACCACGTTGTGCGACCGAAGTACAACAATCAGGGGGAAGGAATGGTCATCAAGACAATGGGTGAGATGAAGAGCCCCACCAAAGTCAAGATGGCGAAATGATCTTACCTGATAGTTTGAAAATCTAGGAACTGTAAATCAAAATGATCCCAATAGATTTTGATAGGGAATTATTTCAATATTCGTGACAGAAACCTTAATTTAATGTGACCTAAAAGCAGGCTCGTCAAAAGATATTGCAATACCAAATATTTAATTGAATTTTAAATAGTTTCCCCGAATTATTTATTAAATATTCATCATTCTAAAGTTTTCTACATTCGTCATTTTTATGACTTTTTCATTCATGCTGTTTATTTTACTAGTTAATTAATTGTAATTAATTATAGAATGAAAATTAGAATTTATGCTCTAATGAGTTAAACGTATTATCCGTTTTTTTAAATTCTACCACAAAATATAAATCGTAGTGTAACCTATATTTAGTCATTGGATAAAATATTGACATGCTATAATATCAGATATATCGATTTTAAATATTGATTTATACTCTGAGTCTTTTTCGAAACATTTGCTATTAATTTATTGCAGTGTATTGGCAGAAACTATAGGACATTACACAAAGTAGTGGTGGGGGTGGTTTGGTAAAATTGGGAGGTCACTGACACGATGTCATGCATTGTTTAGTTATACCGCGTTGATTTTTCAAATTGCATCAGGCCAAGCTCAAATTTTTCTTTCATTCTTCCGTGGTTGATAAAATAAATACAATTGATGGGCCAAAGGAAGGGATATAAACGACCGCACGCCCCTTCAAAATAAAAAGGCCTTGCCCTATGGTAAAAATTAAGAAAGAAACGATAGAATGGAGTTAAAATAACCTGTTGTATTCACTTCTTCTTTTAGGGACTTTTCTTCATTCTGGAATCGAGAAACGAAGTACCAGTTATTAGATTCGGCTGATATTAGCGACTGTGTTCCCCATCTGATATATGTGTCTAAGAAACACTTTCTGAGATATGTAAAGAAAGTATTTACTATAGAGCCAAAGCCTGAGCTTTGGAGAAGAAGGGTCAAGGTCGCCTTGAATGCAGCAAGCCGGTTTATATGAATGGTTCTATGCACCGAGTTCGAATCATACTAAGGTTTATTTTACATTTCAACTTTCCGAACTCGGTAAAAATCATGTGCTTGGGTTCTTAAATCGATCACGTGCTTCTCTCAACGTTACGTTACTTTAACATTTATTTGCCAACTAAGTGTGGCGTCCTTTACAGGACAGTACTACTGATGCTTATAGCTCCAGGAAGATATCTTCTCCAGCTAGCTAACGACACACATCCTGTGTTATGTTACTTTGTACCTATGTTTCCAGTTAGTTTTGTTAATATTGTTTGTATCTAACTTAGGCAAAAACCTAGTATTTTTGAAGGAAGTGGGTCATAACACGAACCCCTGTACTTGGTAACACGAACCCCTGTACTCGATCGGGACTTTATTTTATCGATTCCAAGGCAACAACTTGACCAACTGGAATTTGACTTCAGAAAGCAGATGGATGCAATAAGCACCAAAAGGTATTTTCTTCTGTCTGCCACTAAAACAATTCTGCTAATCTTTCGCTTTATATTTTTATAATTTAGTGAAGTTAAAAGTCAGTGTAAATGATCAGTTACTACAAAATTGGTCATAATTAGGGACTGAGATATCCTTTAAGTGTTACAAATGTTACAAATACTTGCAGCGAAGTAGACTTTTCTGAAGGCGACTGAAGTCAGTCAAATCGGGCAACGGATTAGCTTCAGCTTCCATGTAAGCCATAGTGTGATTGAATGTTAGAATGCGAAGAGCCGGAGCAAATACAATGAGTTATCCAATCCGACGTTGTTACACAAGCCACACACCTTCTTGGATTGTTACACTCGTCAGGTTGAATATTTTTTCTATTTGGTGCTCAACTGGTATTTTTTTTTTAATTTCTTTATTGCCCACAGGGGGCCATACATAGAGAGGACAAACAAAGGAATTAAGTCGATTACGTCGACCGCAGTGCGTAACTGGTACTTTTTAAATCGACCCCGATAAGATGAAAGGCAAAGTCGACCTCGGCGGAATTTGAACTCAGAACGTAACGGCAGCTGAAATACCGCTTAGCATTTCACCCAGCGTGCTAACGATTCTTCCAGCTCGCCGCCCTAGTATTTATTTATCGACCCCGAAAGGGATGAAAAACAAAGTTGGCATCAGCGGGATTTGAACTCTAGAAGTAAAGACGGACGAGATATAGCTTAACATTTATCTCCGATGTGGAAGCGATTCTGACGGCTCACCCTCCTCTGCCAGCAGAAGATTACGAATTTTTCTTTAACAAGAGTTAAACTCCTGATCGTCAATGATGACAGTGTAGCAAGTTCGAATCCAAATCGAAATCGATTCACATGCTTCAGGTTACAAATATACAGAATTTGCGAACTTCACACGATGGAAATTCGCATTTATAAATTAATAGCAATTTCTAAAAACAAACGAATAATTTTAATAACAACATAAAAATTAATTAATATTGACATCAAGTCTGATTAAGTTTAATAACGAACGACGTTACAACAACAACCATAAGAGTAACAAAATTTGTAAAATAATAATTTAAATAAACGAGATGATGAAGAAAAACAAATTAAGAATTAATTGAAAAAAAAAAAAAGCAATATAAACACGAACTATACAGTTCATATTAAAAAATGTATTTTAAATGATAAACAAGAGGATTAGAAAGTATTGTTTTGACATTGGAGAAATGATAGTGCTAAAAAGAAAACACAAAAATAATACATGACATAGAAAGAGGAGAGATTATTTATTAAAACGTATAGAAGAGTATGATAAACATAATTGTGAGAATAAAATATGTCGAGATGAGAGTCGACAATGAAGAGCAATGTAATGATAGTTATTAATAGGGGAAATGAATACAAAAGGTGAAATAAATATAAAAGGATAAGATTAATTTAATGATGGAAACATTGATTGTTATGGCTGTTGTTTTTGTTTCCATCCATTAACAAAAAGTTACCCAACCGTGACCGTCTCACTAGGTTTTGAAATACAGTAACAAGTTTACAAGTTTATTTAACGTGGCTTGTTTCACAGGAAGCAACAGCGAAATCTGTAAGAGATCACGTTGTTGTTCCTATTATGTGGAAGAGCTAAATGTTGGGCGACTCATTCATTATCGATAGAACGACTTGTTTGAATATGAACGGAAACAGAGACATGCGGTAGAATAAGTGTAAGAAATAATATAATATATATATATATATATATATATATATATA